>NW_028165909.1:0-36513 GCF_964263955.1 Coregonus lavaretus | reverse complement strand
GCTATGACTATGCAGTCTTTGCCCTCCCCAGTCTCTATGTTATCAGGCCCAGGTATGACCCGGGTCATACGGACACTCCTCCTGCTAAACGTTTAGTCGATACGCCACAGTTCAACAGTCACATGTCAAAGGTAATCAGCTAGCATGTTTTCACAACAGGGTTATGGGGCTATGGGGTTGGGAGGTCGGTTTGTAGGGGTAAACTTCTATGATAGAAACAAAAGATTTTACAGCCAGGTCACCCATAATACAAGTCAGTATTCGATGTCCATTCATGTCTGAGGAAGTCTGGAGAAGACTGGGAAATCGGCCACTAGGGGCAACAGTGATAGAAGGTTGTTTTTGAGATTTTTGTTTAAGCCTATCCCAAACCCTTACCTTAACCATTCAGAGTTCATCCCTAACCTTAGATTTCGGAGTTAATGCCTAAACTTAACCCTAACATTACAAATGTAGAGTTAATGCCTAAACTTAACCTTAATAAACTCTTCGAAATTCAACGTTTGCAACAACTTCAAAATTTAGGGTTTGAGAGACATGGATGAACATCTAATTCTGACGTGAGATTGTGAGAGCTAGTTCTGATTTTATGGGTTTGGATGGTCTAGTAGTAGTGTCTGTGTGTGCGTGTGCGTGTGTTTGTCACACTCCTGATTGGTTGGCTATGACCTTATGACACATTTTATCAGGGCATTATAGGGACGACCCTTGGCCCTGATACTTTCTATTTCAATAACACTCTGTGAGTGTGTGTGTGTAAACAGTGAAGCCACACCTTGCTCAAAGACCATAAATTGAGTCCCCAGTGTTTTATCAATGATAGATTACACTGGGCTGAATGAGGGGAGTCTGTGTGTATGACCTGGTTTGTTTTCCAACATTTTTGTTATGGTCAGTGTGGGAGGTTTGCTTTTGGTGTGTATCTGGGAGTTATACATGGGAGTCAGTGGAGGCCTCCTCTGATATGAGTCTTGTTTTGTTGTGTGAGACAGAGACAGCGAGTGTGTGTATAGCTGTGATTCATGTTAATGATTGCAGGGTAGCGCTGCTCCTGATTTCCTGTGTCATTAGCCAGTGGTGATGGACTGAGGGTTAGGGTAAGGGTTAGGCAAGGGTTCCTTCCTATCATAAGAGGCCCTTTCAGGTCAGAAACCTAGGAAAGAGTGTGTGTGTGTGTGTGTATTAGGTAAGCCTCTCTGAGGGTGTGACTCAGGTAGGTGAAGGTGTTTTTAGACAGAGGTTCTCTGTGTCAGGCTCCTATAGAAGTATTCAGGGAGTCTACACCTGTTTGTCTTGGGTTGTCCGCTGACCAAAGAATCAACATGGGAGATTAGGACTGACACACTCACTCACACACACACACAAACATCGCCCACTGCAAGCTTCTGTGTAAGTTTAGAACAATATTCAATCAAACGCAATAACCCGATTTCCAGGGTAAGTCAGAAATACCAATAACATTGTAGTAGTTCAGTCATCTCTGAGTGTTAGTAAAAGAGTGGCAGTCACATCCGGTACTCTGTCCAAGACTGTAACTCTGCATGAGGCATGAGGGCATGGGAGGTGGGGGTTGTAATTATAGGCTCAATGCTAGCCCTGGACAAATTACAGAGGATCACACACTCCCTCTCTCTACCTCTCTCTCTCTCTCTCTCTCTCTCTCTCTCTCTCTCTCTCTCTCTCTCTCTCTCTCTCTCTCTCTCTCTCTCTCTCTCCCCCCACCCCCCCCACCCCCACCCCCCACACACACATACACTCACCCATCCCATGCTCAGGAGTGGTGTCTCCCCAAGCAAGATCAACAAGTTTTATTTTGGCTCATAAAGAAAGCTCAACATATAGTCTGTTGTTCAAACTATCCCATTTTGTGTGCATAAGCTAGGAAAAATAAAGTTGTTTCAAAATATGAAGAAATGCCAGCGCACTAGGTAGCATGCTAACTGACTGTTTGGTGAGAGAGCTCCTCAGGCCTCAGACAGTCAGTGGTTTGTTTTGGTTTGGCTGAAAGTGGACAGACTCGTCTATCTCTGCTCATCACAGATCAAAGGTCAGATAAGGACTTGTCTGGCAGGAAGTGAACTAGTGGATGAGGTCACATGACTAGAGGATAGACAGAAGAGGAGATGAGGGGTAAGAGAGGCGGGCTGGAGCCTAACCCCCAACTGAGGTTGCTGTTGCTCATCTTATGTATTACGTCTTTACTTTGATTATTGAGAAATTTCTTCTTCTCATTTCTTAGTTCTCATTAACTTTCTCATTCAATATTTTCCTTGGAACTTAACTGTCTTCTTAACTGTCTTCTGTTTTGTGGTTATGTTTTGTGTGTTCAAGTTGTGTGACAACACAGCATTGAAGCATTGTACCCGCCCCACTGTTCTGTGATGAAGTATGATGAGTCTCTCTCTCTCTCTCTCTCTCTCTCTCTCTCTCTCTCTCTCTCTCTCTCTCTCTCTCTCTCTCTCTCTCTCTCTCTCTCTCTCTCTCTCTCTCTCTCTCTCTCTCTCTCTCTCTCTCTCTCTCTCTCTCTCTCTCTCTCTCTCTCTCTCTCTCTCTCTCTCTCCCTCCCTCCCCCCCCCCCCCCCCCCCCCCCTCCCTCCCTCCCTCCCTCGGCTCCTGAAAGACTGCATGAAAATGTTGGTGTTCGCCTCTCCTCTCCTCCCCTCCTGTTTTCATTCTTCAGCCCATTAATTTCCTCCTCTCCTGCTACCCTCCTCCTGCCTCCTCTCCAGCTATCATCCATCCGTTCTTTCCAGCTCTCCCCTCATCTCCTCCCTCCGCCACTGGTGCCATCCACTCCTCCTCTCTTCCTCCTTTAATATAGCTGTATAATGGCTCTCTTATGTGGTGGGAGGGGATTTGGGAGGAGAGGGGGAGTGAAGAGGAGTGGGGGGTTCAGAGTAGAGCTGAGTCTATGTCTTGTCCAGAGGTCACCATGATGAAGCAATAATGGAAAAGGTAGAGTGGAAGAAGGACAGAGGAAGGGGGGCAGGAGATGTATAGTCCCCTGAAGGAAAGGGAGGAACATTGTAAGGGGAAAGGGTGTGTGTGTGTGTAAATGTGCTTATGTAAGGGTGTACCTGTGTCTGCTCCATCAGTGCTCTCTCTCTGCCCATCTATGACCTCTGAGTGGCCGTAATGCAGAGGTGACCAGAGGTGACCAGGGGGTCAATCCAGGGTTGTTTGGGGGCTAAATCAACACCACGTTCCAGAATGGGGGTGTGTGTGATTGATCCAATCTGAGGATCCGGGCGTCCGGCGCTCCGGACAGGGTCACTCTGCTGACGGATGGTACCTATCTGTCTCCTTGGCGACAGGATGGACGATGGACTCTTCCGCTTCTTCTAAATATTTATAGAACGAGGCCCAATCAGAGAGGGGCTGGTGAGATTACGCTCGGAGTGAAAAGAGTGTGTGTGTGTGTGTGTGTGTATATGAATGTGAAGGTGGGAAGGAGTAGCAAGTATGGTCACCCTCTTGCCTTAATGAAATGTATTTAATATGATTACACACAATATGAGTGTAATTATAGCTGCAACTCATTACCACAGATATTAAACCCAATATTCTGCCTAGTGAAGTACTACCAGACATCTGACAATCACATCACACCATTTGCTCTGCCAGCACACACACATACATACACCTAATCTCCCCCTAATTTCGCTAATTCAATATTGATTCATTCAAAACACGCATGTGCACAAACACACATGCGTGAAGACAGACATACACACACACTTCATTCAGCCTCTTTCCAGTGAAAGTGCTTTCCCCGCGTCCTTTGAGTTCAAAGTAAATGAGTAAAATGTGTGGAGCCGCGGGGAGGAAGTGGTTTCCAGACCGCCTCGGCATGTTGGAGCTCACAGAGACATGTTTACAGCAGCTGTGTGCGTGCATGTGTGTGTGGAAACGTAGGGGTCCTGTGCCAGACAGACAGACAGAGATAGAGGGCGCGATGGCCGAGCAGCCTTTTCAAAGGAAACCACATCTCAGACGCTCCTCTGTGTGACCATATTCATCAGTGACTGAAGACCAAGTCTTCGCTGGAAGAGGCTAATGCTAACATCATACAGGCCATACATTTCCCTGAAAAGGGAACATGCTGACCGCTAACTCTCTGGAAGAGTATGAAAAATGTATGCATTCACTAAAACTGTAAGTCACTCTGGATAAGAGCGTCTGCTAAATGACTAAAAAATGTTAAATGTTAAAATGTTAACACTAAATTACAAGAAAGGGGCCAACAAAAATGCTCTGTCTTTGGCAGTTCACAGGCTGCTAATTATAAGTGTCTCTGGTGAGCTTGATCAAGGGCCAAGGATGTGGATAAAATGGGCTATACAAAACATAGCCTCATGCTTACATCAAAATACTTAACACACTAGATTTGAGCCATTTACACTTCAAATACACTTACTGAACACACTCATTCACTCAATTAAGCCTACTCTAATGGTCAATACAACTAGCCCTGATGTGTAATTAACATAACCTACTTAGCATTGTCACTCTGACCAATCCACAACTTAGCACTAACTGTCCATTTCACACACTCAGTAGCAATTCACAACTTTCACTCACTTGTTGTCAGAGCCTAACCAGTTAACACGTACACAATACCCCTCACAGCTTGAGCACTGGAGGGAACTGTTAACCCCCGTCCCAAATACACACAATCACTCCCTCCCACGCACACAGTTATTCAAAAACCAGTCCCGACACACACTTGCCAAGTGGAGCAGAAATAAGTGGAAGGGGGACAAGTGACACACCACACACACAAATACACATACACACACACATTATAACACTGACAAACTTAATAGACCTGTGGCCATGCTGATTAAAACTGTAAATTCAGTCACTCCTGACTGGCTCTCCCAGGGGGGTGAGTCTGAAAGGACTCCTGACAGTTCTATAGCAGTTTAATTACATAATGACAACAGCCAGTGATTATGATTAATAAACGATAAATCAATGATTGAGTGAATAGGCCAAACAGCAGGGGGTGGTCAGTAGTAGAGTGTGTGTGTGTGCTTGGATGGTTCTGTGCGCTCGTGCATGTGTGTGTGTTTTAAAGGCTGTGTGTGTGGTGTGTGTGTGGGGTGTGTGTGTGTGTGGCTAGATTGAGTGACCACTCATTAGGGGTTAAAGGAACCTATTGTCCAGGCCATGCTGATTAAGCTGCACTGGTGCCAGCAGCTCCCCTCCACCTGCCATAACCCAACTCCAACTCATCCATCACTCACTTGACCTGGTCAGAGAAAGGCCTACAGCCCCAGACCAAGCACCATCACCAGCCAAGAGTTGGACACCAGTCAGAGAGCCAGCCTTAGACCAATTCCAAATCCCAGCCCCTAGCCCTGCCCATGTTAGCCCCTACCCCAGGCCTGGCCTTTGCCCATCCTAAACCCCAGCTAGTACCTGGCCCCAGTCCAGCCCCAGCCTGAGTATGTGAGGCTCAAACTGCCCTGCCTCAGACCCATCTAAACACCAAGCCCCTGCTCTAGCCCCTATCCCGGTCACCCCAGACAGGCCAAAGAAGCTTAGCCACCACCCGCTAGATGCAACAACCCATCAGCCCAAGGCAAGTGCCCGCCTGTCCTGCTCCACAGTTTAATTGAATTGCCTTTAGCTGCAATCAAAAAAAATCAATAACCATAATCAGTGGCGTCCTCCCAGCCCCACGCCACAGATGGCAGCTATAAATCGGAATCAAATTAATAACTGGATTATTACCGACATCCATTCTGAATTAAAACCTACATAATTGTTTTAATTAGGTCAAAAGACACAATAGGACAGGGCTATATCCTCTTAATACATAGGAGACTCATTAAGATATGGAGACAAAGTGGTGAAAGTAAATCTCTGTCTGTAGATCATATGGAACATCACAGTAGGCTATTCATTTTCAATTCTTGTATCTCTAAATTATTCATGTATTTTGCCCTCAGAACAGTCTCAATTTGTCGGGGCATGGACTCTACAAGGTGTCGAAAGCGTTCCACAGGGATGCTAGCCCATGTTGACTCTAATGCTTCCCACAGTTTTGTCAAGTTGGCTGGATGTCCTTTGGGTGGTGGACCATTCTTGATACACACAGGAAACTGTTGAGCGTGAAAAACCCAGTAGCGTTGCAGTTCTTGACACAAACCGGTGCTCCTAGCACCTACTACCACATCTTTTGTCTTGCTTATTCACGCTCTGAATGGCACACATACACAATCCATGTCTCAATTGTCTCAAGGCTTAAATATCCTTCTTTAACCTGTCTCCTCCCCTCCATCTACACTGATTGAATTGGATTTAACAAGTGACAGCAATAAGGGATCATACATTACATCTCATTCCAAGATCATGGGTATTAATATGAGTTGGTCCCCCCTTTGCTGCTATAACAGTCTCCACTCTTCTGGGAAGGCTTTCCACTAGATGTTGGAACATTGCTGTGGGGACTTGCTTCCATTCAGCCACAAGAGCATTAGTGAGGTTGGGCACTAATGTTAGGTGATTAGGCCTGGCTCGTAGTCGGTGTTCCAATTCAACAAAGGTGTTCAATGGGGTTGAGGTCAGGGCTCTGTGCAGGCCAGTCAAGTTCTTCCACACCAATCTCGACAAACCATTTCTGTATGGACCTCGCTTTGTGCATGGGGGCATTGTCATGCTGAAACAGGAAAGGGCCTTCCCCAAACTGTTGCCACAAAGTTGGAAGGACAGAATCGTCTAGAATGTAATTGTATGCTGGAGCATTAAGATTTCCCTTCACTGGAACTAAGGGGCCTAGCCCGAACCATGAAAAACAGCCCCAGACCATTATTCCTCCTCCACCAAACTTTACAGTTGCCACTATGCATTCGGGCAGGCATCGTTCACCTGGCATCCGCCAAACCCAGATTTGTCCGTTGGACTGCTAGATGGTGAAGCGTGATTCATCACTCCAGAGAACGCGTTTCCACTGCTCCAGAGTCCAATGGCTGCAAGCTTTACACCACTCCAGCTGACGCTTGGCATTGCGCATGGTGATCTTAGGCTTGTGTGCGGCTGCATGCCCATGGAAACCCATTTCATGAAGCTCCCGACTAACAGTTTGCTGATGTTGCTTCCAGCGGCAGTTTGGTACTCGGTAGTGAGTGTTGCACATGAGGACAGACGATTTTTACGCGCTACGCGCTTCAGCACTCGGAAGTCCCGTTCTGTGAGCTTGTGTAGCCTACCACTTCGCGGCTGAGCTGTTGTTGCTCCTAGACGTTTCCACTTCACAATAACAGCACTTACAGTTAACCGGGGCAGCTCTAGCAGGGCAGACATTTTAAGAAATGACTTGTTGGAAAGGTGGCATCCTATGACGGTGCCACGTTGAAAGTCACTGAGCTCTTCAGTACGGACCATTCTACTGCCAATGTTTGTCTATGGAGATTGCATGGCTGTGTGCTCGATTTTATACACCTGTCAGCAACGGGTGTGGCTGAAATAGCCGAATCCACTAATTTGAAGGGATGTCCACATACTTTTGTAGTGTAGCTTACACCTGGAGTCACCTGGTCAGTCTATGTCATGGAAAGAGCAGGTGTCCTTAATGTTTTGTACACTCAGTGTATACAAAGTTAGAGGAAAAAGTTTGCAAATATTTAACATACAGTAAAAAAACTGCAGTATAGCATAACATAATAATAGTTGACCTTATATAACCAGGAATATCAATAGATTGTATTTACACAGCACCTTTCACTAGGTCTCAAAGCACCAATGTATAGCATAGCACCCAACTATATAGAACAATCCTGAATAGGTTTATCGCTCTCATTCAGTGCGTGTCTAAAGCAGGTCTTTGGAGCGCAATCCGATCGCTGGACTTAATTGGTTCAGGTGGGATCTGATAGTAGGGGAGTTCAGTGGCTTTTCACACCCGGAACACTGATCTCTTATCAGTTCATAGTCACAAGAAAAGACACAGCAGCACTTTGTAACACAAACCCACTGACCTCCTAACATTGAAAAGTTCAACTGCTTTATTGCCATTATGTTTTCCCATTCAATCATATGCACACACACACAAACACACACACACCTCATTGTTGCTGTCTCGTCGTTCCACCTCAAAAAGCACAAGAAAGAGAATTTCGGCACCCGTCATCTCAGATTGTTCTGAAATTGTTTCTGTTGTTAGAAATAGATAAGATTATCATTCCTTCAACATTATTTTGTTGAAATATAATTTGATCTCTGAGAAATTAAGCTAATTGATTGCATACAAATTTACCATTTTAATTTATAGCATTCATATAATATTCAATAAATATAGTACCTATCATCCGATTTGGACCAAACTTTTTTCTAACAATGAGTTAGACATGAGGAATCCAAAGAAATTGTCAAAAGCCACCCCCGGACCCCTACGCCAATCCCACCCCAACAACAAATATATAGTATCAGATCTCTATGTCTGACAAGTAGTATGGAGCTGCGGCTCAGAGTATTGTTTCTTCATCCTATGTAATGTTTTCCCAGTGAATTTGGTGATGTTTTCTTTCCCCCTGTTCAGAGAAATTAGTCATTGAAGTTTTTAGGTTTATGTCCCATCCCACATGCTGATATTACCAGGTTCTGACCACTAGATAGTGCTGTTCCTGCTATTAGATTATGTTAAAGGGATAGTTCACACAAATTACATATTGGTTTCCTTACCCTGTAAGCAGTCTATGGACAAGGTATGACAGAAATCAATGCTTTGGTTTTGTTGTCCACTGTTTCAAATGCTAACTTTTTAGCATTAGTGGCACAAATCCAATGCAAGCCAATGGTATCTATATTATGAAACAGTGGGCAGGTAAACAAAACCAAAGCATGGGTTGCTGTCATACCTTGTCCAGGAAACCAATGTAATTTTGAAATTTGGGTGAACTATCCCTTTAACATTGAACTATCCCTTTAACACCTAATAGCAGGAACAGCACCATCTAGTGGCCCGAACCTGGTAATATCAGGATGTAGGACAGGACATAAACCTAACAACTTAGATGACTAATTTCTCTGAACAGGGGGGGAAAAAAACATCACCAAATTCAATGAGAATACATAACATAGGATGAAGGGGGGCCAGTATGAAAAAATAAAAATAAAAATAATGTATGCACTCACTAACTGTAAGTCGCTCTGGATAAGAGCGTCTGCTAAATGACTAAAATGTAAATGTAAATGTAATGAAGAAACAATACTCTGAGGCGCAGCTCCATACTACTTGTCAAACATAGAGAACTGATACTGTATATTCGTTGTTGGGGTGGGATTGGCGTGAGGTAGGGGGGTCCATGGGTGGCCTTTGATCATTTATTTGGATTCCTCATGTCTTACTCATTGTTAGAAAAAAGTTTGGTCCAAAATAGTTGTTAGGTACTATATTTATGGAATATCATATGAATCCTATCAATTAAAATGGACGATTTGGGTGTTATCCAGGGGCGCACATGCATTTTTGTCCCCCCCCAGTTTTATCATTGGAATGTGATACAAAACGAGGCAACGGTGTGCTTTAGGACCATGTGGACGCCTCCGAGCGTCGGGTAGGCTGTTTGGAGTGTTTATCCGACTGGATTTAAACAAATAAATAACAATGATGTCCCCCCACTTCTAAAACCAAAGTTGCGCCCCTGGTGTAATCAATTAGCTAAATATTTCAGAGTTCTCCTGAGTACTCCTGAGTGGCGCAGTCGTCTAAGGCACTGCATCGCAGTGCTAACTGTGCCACTAGAGATCCTGGTTCGAATCCAGGCTCTGTCGCAGCTGGCCGCGACTGGGAGACTCATGGGCGGCGCACAATTGGCCCAGCGTTGTCCAGGGTAGGGTAGGGGAGGGAATGGCCGGCAGGGATGTAGCTCAGTTGATAGAGCAATGGCGTTTGCAACGCCAGGGTTGTGGGTTCGATTCCCACGAGGGGCCAGTATAAAAAAATATGTATTCACTAACTGTAAGTCGCTCTGGATAAGAGCGTCTGCTAAATGACGTAAATGTAATCTAATTATATTTCAACAAAATGTTGCAGGAATGCTAATCTTATCTGTTTACTACAGAAACGATTTCAGAACAATCTGAGATGGTGGGTGTCATTGCTTGCTGAAATGACATGGAACGACCCTTTCAATAAGTTTCTTTCTTACACACACGCGCACACACAAAACACTCACACCCTCTTTATCTCTCTGTTCAGCCAAGGTCATGGTTTTTCATTGATAAGAAGAGACAGACAAAAAATAAAGAGAGAGAGAGTGAAAGAGAGTGACATACATTCTGTAACAAAACGGTGTCACTCAGCTCTGTGGTTTTGTGTGACAATCTTGTGGGACACACTTCCCTCAACACCTGACAAATGTCATCATCTGCAGATTGCAGTTTCTCTTATACAGATACACAAAGACAGCACTCAAGCAGGCACTTACACACAGGAAGACACACAGTTATAAGCACACTAAGATTCAGATATATCAGATACACGCAAACCCACTGACACACACACACTGAGCTGAGCTGGGGCGCGTGGCTGCCGTTGTGGGTGAATCCCAGCTTGGCTCAGCTTTGACTCGCTGGCAGCCTGCCAAGCTAAATATTTATCCTGGACGAGAATGTAGAACACACACACATTCACAGCTCAGCGCCAAGCTGCGATAAAGCAAAGGGCTTCCCTCGAGCCAACTAGGTGTATGTGCATGTGTATGTGTGGGAGAGAGAGAGAGAGAGAGAGAGAGAGAGAGAGAGAGAGAGAGAGAGAGAGAGAGAGAGAGAGAGAGAGAGAGAGAGAGAGAGAGAGAGAGAGAGAAAGAGAAAGAGAAAGAGATAGAGAGAGTTAAGAGGAGGTAAACTGTAGCAGCAGGAGCAAAGAGAGAAAGTGATAATTAGTCCCAGCTGTGACGTGACAGAGGAGAGAGAGAAAGAAAGAGGGATGGAGAGCGAAAGAGAGCGAAATAGAGACAGGGACATAATGAAGGATGCGGTATACCTCTGGGCACCCAGGGTTAGAGGATGGTTGGGGCAGGGCACAAGGAGTGGGTGGAATGTGTATGTCTGCTGCGCTCAAAGGGTTCTGACCCCCCCCTTCCCCATCACATCCATCGTCCCACACACACTTCCACAGCTTTGATGAGGAGTGGGCTGCATCACTGTGTGTGTGTGTGTGTGTGTGTGTGTGTGTGTGTGTGTTGGGGGGTTGGAGACAGGAAGAGTGTGTAAGTGTGTCTGTTTCGCGTAAAGATCTGAGACTTCTGGGCACAGCGGAAGTGTGCCACTACAGCTAACCCCCTCAGCATTGACTCCATTACCACAGGGATGGGGAGACTCAGTGGAGAGAGAGAGAGAGAGAAAGAGAGGGGAGAGAGAATGGATGGGGGGATTGCAGAAGAGGGAGTGGGTACAGTACAGACCCTCATATCAAATGGGATAGGGCTACAGGGGCTCAGTCAAAGCTCAACAGGTTCTCACGCTCCACCTTCACTCAAACATGCAGGACAGATATACAACATTGGATTCAAATGGCTTCCATTTTCACTCAGACATAAAACAAATGCCCTTTTACTTGGAACGATTTTAAAAGCACTGGACAATTATTATCGTAACAATTTCATAACTATAAAAACATACTCAGCCCCCAAATAGAAAATACATGTAATATAGTAAGTAGTCAAACACACACATCCAAATTCCAAATTCTCAGAAAAAGTGGCAATATGACTAGGCTACACAGAATTTGCCTTCACCAGACTGCTTCGGGTGCTCTAAGACACATATTTATATTATTGGCCTACCAATAAAGATAATTTAAATTTTTAAAAGCAAATAGTATTCATTTTATTACAATTAAATGTGTTTAAGTTTTACGAAAATGTTTGGGACCAAAAATGTCATCCAAACATTTGGATGCAATTTTTAAAAGAAAGAGGAAAACGTTCAGAAATTGGACTAATCCTGATAAAATGTATTTTTGCTTGATGAAAAACGATTCCTTTAAGAATATTTTTCTACCAAAGAATTAGAGGCCAGACAGGGTAGCATATGGTAGGCCCGCCTATGCCTAATGAATAGGCTAATTATTTCAAAATGGTCCTTGATTTCGTATCATTAAAGCGTTCAATGTCTTATATTAATCAAGTTTGAATTTCACCTATTGCTTCCAATTTTCCCTTTTCTTTCAAGTTTTTTAATCATTCAAATATGCACATTACAAATACATGACTTTGTAACGATTGCCTATTGATTAATTGTCTCGTCAGACACTGTCTGTTAACTTTTAGCAGCCTTCACAGCGGGTGAAGGCATCTAAAACTTTCTCGACATTTAGGCTATCCTAAACGAACATGTTAATTTCCTTTAAGCACTCTGCAAATGTTGGAAAAGAGAGGTGTTACTTTAACAATTGTTCCATGAGTTATCGAAAGCGTCCGCGCAGGGGAGTTTGTTTTGTTAATTGTCTTAATCCTAATTACAGTTTTGGGTGGAGCAGACTTGGGCGCGGAAACAAGGGGTAGGCTACTTTGTGTATGGAAACTGTGTAGACTACAGACTCACCTCGACAATGTCATAGTATACTCGCACTACAAAGAGAAACGATCGGACCTAGGCCAGCAGCACCTGAGTTTGGAAATTGGGATAAGGATATCTTCCAGCGCTCCGCGGCAGGAGCTTCGTAGCGCGGACAGGTAAAAGAGCTTACACCCCGCTTCGCTCGCGTGGCTACAGTCACTGGCGTTCGATAAACAACATTGAATAGCCTACATTTATTTGCTACATTATTTAGTGTAGGCTAAAAGTTAGTCCTGAATTAAGGCATCAGAGCAGCTGACATTATCACGTTTTTGTCGCATTTCATTCACATTCTTCTACCTTAGGTACTTGGCACGTTGTCATGTTGTGTATGTAGCCTATGGCTAGGCTATATAACCTATCGCCATAAGAAACATTGTATCCTCATTTAATGTTAGGCAGGCTACTTGCTTAATAGTAGGCCTACAGATAAGCTACTTCGCAACAACACAGCCTAACAATCTATTCTTACAAATATTCACACTTGTTTAGCTAAATGTAATCATTTTCTGAAACTCCTCTTCTCTTTTTTGTTGCAACTCTGAGTCGATATTAGCCTACTGATAAAAAAACAACAAAAAAACACTGAATATAGATAGTGTGGTCATTCTGTTAAGAATGCGATAAGGAATTGAATGAGTCTCATTGAATGACCCTGCTATGAATCGAAAGTGATTGCATAGCGTACATGACTGGAAGTGCGTCTTTCTTTTGCGTAGCCTACAGTTCAGTCCTTTTACATTATTTAACCCGACAAAGAAGTCTGATAACAACCCTATCTTTTGACGAGTTGACCTGCTAGCCCCGTTTCGCTTCTTATCCGACAGTCTCATCTTGCACAGGTTATTCAATGTCCTGATTCGATCTTTACACCATGGCGTTTGCTAAACTGGCAAATGTGCCCGACCGGGTATTTGACCGTTTTTAACGGTTGAACACCCGCTGCGCAACGCTTTGCTTGCTGTCACGGGCACGGGGGTATGGTACACACTCGTCAAGGTCCATTAGCCTATATCTGTCCAGTGTAACATACCACAACCTGACAACTACATAAACCATTGTTTTTAAGTACAGCTGTCGTGAGCGGTAGTTGGCCTACAATCGGACTTTCAACCACTAAACTATAGCAAAGGGCCTAGGCTCATATGTCCTATTGTTTTATGATTCGTTGCCTACTCTGCTCATAGGTGTATAAAACTTTGAAAAACATGGTGTGGTTTACATATGCCTATCAAGGCTATCATACAAATGTCAGTAATTCGAAATTTGTCCGATGACGCAGCCGGTTTGGAAGGTTGTTATCACAAAGTGCTGTGCTCATCATTGTGTGTGCAGTAGCCATATGACTTCCCTCTCAGTGCCGAAAAGAAGAGGCATGTGATTCTGGTTGTGACTAAGCGCACGTTTTGTGTAGTTTACGGGAAGGCACTATGAACCTCTGTAAAGAACCTCAGTAAACCATTTACCTGCGGAAAAGGTCTGCGAGCTTAAATAGGTTTCTATGTTTAGTGGTTGAAAGTTTCATTTATAGTTTCTAGAGTTGAGTCCGTTTTGCCCAGGCTATCAGTCACACACATCCGTTTCTCTCTGTGCAAAACAAGAACATCTCAGTCATGTTACTTACACTATTATTGTCATTCTACACTGTATAGTTGTCTTTGAGCAAATGCAAAAATGAAGATTTCATAAGTCTAATATTTGGATTTATGAGTTATGAAGCAAACATTGTAGTCTTTTGATTACAGGAAGTAATGAAGTCATTACATCATTTGATGTTTGAGATTTTATTTAACCTTTATTTAACTAGGCAAGTCAGTTAAGAACAAATTCTTATTTACAATGACGCCAAACCCGATCACGGCCGGTTGTGATACAGCCTGGAATCGAACCAGTGGGTCTGTAGTGACGCCTCAAGCACTGAGATGCAGTGCCTTAGACCGCTGCGCCACTCGGGAGATAGAGCTGGCCTGGCACTATCTAGAATCCAGTGGCTGCATGGCCTGAAACGTGTGTGATGGGCTAACTCTTTCCTTGCCTCATTGTCAGCAGTGTGTCAATGCCACTGCCCCCCACTTGCCTCTTAATGAAAATCAGTGGCATGTGTCAAATATACTATGATTAGCTCTTCCTCTGGGTTAAGGAGGGTGACTGTCTGGTGGTGGTGTTGATCGTAACACACACACACGTGTCCGCCGTGTGGACAGTCCCTCCAGATGGCTGAGGGGGGAGAGTGTGTAGCCGCGGTGGATTGGCAAGATTAGGAGAGCTACTGCAATGCCCCAACCCCACCCTGAGCTACGCTGTAGGGGGGCTCGACCTGACGCATGCCACGCGTCCACACACACACAGGTCTCTCAGCCCAAACAGGGGATAATGGCTAGCTCTAACCTCCCTACTTCCCCCTAATGGCCCCTCCATTGAGGGATTAACTCTTTCCAGAACAATACCCAAATCCACTGCGCCTCTGCCGCCTCCTCCGCACACACACACTTTTTGAGGAAAGTTCAAGCAGATACAAGCTTCATTTGGCACACACACACACAAAGGCCACAGGAAATGGTCAATAACAATCTTCTTGCTATGATCTTGTGAGAGGCATCCTGTAGAGCAGAATGAAAACATATTGTGACGGGGGAGAAAATCAGTGACACTCCAGATCAACTCTCAAGATAAGATCCACTACTGTTGTGGGGAAAGTTTTGGGAAGTTTGTGTGTGTGTGTGTAAGAGAGAGTTTGAATATCAATGTGAATAACAGTCGGGGCATTTTGAATGAGAAATTGACAGTGTAACCAGTACTACTCTTCTTGTGACAACCAGAACATGAAAAGCAGGACTGTTAAACTGTATCTGCTATGAAGTCAATAAAGTTTGCTGCTTTTTGCCTCTTGTCGCAGAGGGAACCAGGAATTTGGAATGGGTGCTAATCTCACCTGTGGCTTAGCCACCCCCACCCATTCCACCCGCTCCGTCTTCACCTCTTCTCTTTCTTTTCATAATCCCTACTTCCTTCTGATGTGTTGGCACCACAATTCTGCTCAGCTCTGTGTGTGTGTTATATACTCTTAGCCCTGATAGGAGCCCTCTGTAAAACTAACAGAGACATGCCCTTCTTTGTACGGCCCTCTCCCGCCCTCTTTTCCTTCTTCCTCCTCTCCTCCAGGCATGTAGGCCACATTAAATACCCTCCTCGGCCTGCGCATAAACAAAAAGAGCCATTTGAATTTGACTTCAGAGCAGAGGGACCCCTCCCTCCCCCCCAGCCTCAGGCCTGCCTGCGCCCCCTCCTTCCTTTACAGTTTAAGCAGAGAGAGGGATGAGGAGAGGGAAAGGGATCAGGAGAGCCTAGTGTCCTGGGGGTGGGGGGGTTGTCTGTGTCTGGGCCCAGATTGTTCCCAGCCAGTAAGCGGGTCGGGATGGACCACATGTGACTTTCAAAGGGGAAAATTAGTTATTTTCGCTCTCGTTTTTTTAGTTGAAATCTTAACTTGTTTTTCTGGAGGGAGGGAGTTGTTGGTTGCTACAGAGCATGAACATGTAGACCAGCTGGGGTGCAGATCGTGTGTGTTGGGGGCCGGTGGGTCGTCTGTTGGCAGGAAGGAGTAGGCAGCGGGTGATGTGGTCAACTCTCTGTCACCATGGGGACGGGGGGACGGGGGGGGAGAAAGAGAGGAGGAGGAGGAAGAGAGGGGGAAGATTAAAGACCTGGTTCTGTCTTTCTTGCCCTCCTCCCCTGCCTCATGTTTTATTTTCTTAATTATCATTCTTCATTAGCCCTCGCTCCACTCCGCCCCGCTCAAGACTGATGTCAATCAAGAGGGAGGGAGGGAGGAGTAGGGGATTTCCAGTTGAATTCCAGGACATGGTTGCTTGCTTTGAGTGGGCTTTGCTATGGGGATCTGATATACAGACCACGGACAGAGAGAAAGCGGGATAGATGGAGAGACAGTGTATAGTGTTGTATTTAACCAGGGTCAGCAAGCCCTTGTTCTTTTATGCCTCAGTTTATTACCAGAGGCAGAGAGAAAGGGAGTGTGTTGGGGAGACTGAGCCATGAGGTCAGTTCAGTGTCGCCCTCTAGAGGGGGGGTGTGTGTGTAAGAGGAACGTCCGTCTGTGCTGGGTAAACAGCAGAGGGGCATTGAGTCACTGTCACAGGATGTCCTCCTTCCCCAGTAAGATGCACCCCCCCCCCCCCCCCCCCCCCCCCCAACACACATATATATATATGGGGGGGTTGTTGATATATACTGCCACACAAGCACCAACCCATGTTGAGGGAATATGTTTTTGAGACTGATTTGGAACTGCCAACCTTTTCTAATTTATTGAAGTTTATTGAAGACTGCAAGAGAATAATGTTTGAATTTATGTAACAGTGTGTGACGGTACTTTTATGTGCCAATTAATATTGCTGTTTTTGTGGAGCAGCAAGAGCTCATGCATCAGGTGAAAGCGCCTGCTGTTTCCAAAGAGCATTGTGTGTGTCTGCCACTGCTACCCTGAATGAGCTGTGGGCGATCATGTTCCGCATGGTGGTGGGCGGTCCTTGGAGAGGGGGAGTGTAGAGAGGGAGAGAATGAGGGAGGGACCACTGACTGAATCAACAGCTCACTCGCATGTCAAGGGGCAGTCAGTTAAACAGAAGGCACTCACTGGAGCAGACACACTCGCTCACACACACAGCACTCACACTCTGGAGTAGCGCTTGGATCGGAGGGGGAGAGGGTGAACTGCACCTGTCCCACACACACACGCACACACATAAACACACTCGCCCAGGGGATAGATCAGTCGGCCCTATGTGTGGCTGGGACCAAAGCTTCTCGGTGAGTACGCTACTGAACCTTAGTCAATGGAGAAACAGAGACTTGTAGATCTTTTTTTATTTCCTAAATGGTATTATTAGTTTTGAGAATTTTAATTTAAAGTTTTGTGTATTAAATTGGTTTTGCTTGTTGTAATAAGAATCAAACAAAGACTTATCTAAATTAATCCAGTGGCAACAAATATGAAGGTTTATTTTATGACTTATTTATGTAAGTCATAAACGTTTTCTCCTTGTTTGTCTGGCCACTCCATTATGCAATGAGTTTGTTTAACTTTATTTAAATGCAATCATTTTGATTATTGAGATTGTATTTAAATTATAAATTGTTAAAAGCTTATTGCAGTTTTGTGTCCTTCAGTGGAATTGTTTTAATTATTAAAATGCTAAAATTGTCATTGGTCATAGCTTGCTTAAATTTAAACGTGTATTTTCAAAGTCTGTTTTTAAACTATATCAGTAGTGTTTATCGAATATTTGAACAGAAGTGTGTGTGTGAGAGAGAGAGTTGAATAAATCAGTTGCTTTGGCCAGGTTCTCAGTTTCAGTATTACTTTTGCCCAGCTGTTATAGAAAGACTCCTTTATTATCAGGAACAGCTTTTGACTAGTGTTTGGTATTATATTTATCTATATATTTAAATCCCTTTTAAAAGATTCATGAAATCAATGTCCAATAAATAATATCACAATATTAATAAATATTAAATAGTTTGAAATTATATACTCTACATTGAAACAGAATATCCTAGTTTGTTGTATTATAATTTCATGTATGTAATTATTTGGGGTATTGTTTGTAGTACAATTTGTTTTAAAGTAATGTTGGAAAAAGCATTTGAGAATGATTTGTTGTTCTGTTACTCTTCTGGAAGTTCATTAATTACACTAGTCTCCTAGGAACCTGTTTTGTTGGCTTGAGTGAATTTTGTTGAGTATAGGGTCATGTTTAATTTGGTCAAGGTTTGGGGAATTTTGTCAAGCTTTTAGTTGTGGTTTAGTTTTGGAAATTGTTGGAGGGTTGAGTAGATTTCTGTATGGGTTGGAGTTATGGTAAATTTTTCCTGAATTATATGTGAGCGAGTGACGGCGTATAAGGTTGCACTTCAGTCTCTCATCGGCCTTGAAATTTGACAATCTTTGTGGCGTATGATAATTTATTCTACTGACACTGTTCTTTGCGTGGGACAAGGATGTGTGTGTGTGTGTGTGTGTGTGGTCTTGGGTGGGGAGCGTTTGAAGTTTGTTTGTGCTGCTGTGGCCCCCCAAATGGAAAAGTTTGGCACTCCCTCCCCACTGTCCCACACACACACTTGGGGATGATTTGCCGGTTCCGCTGCTTCCAATTTTAACTCCATTCAGACGCAGACAGGACTTCCTTCCTCCGCCTTCCCTTGTTTGTGACTCTTTTTCCACCCTGGGGAGAGAGAGAGAGAGAGGGAGAGGGACGGTGAGAGAGCATAAGGGAGAGGGCGATAAAGAAAGAAACAGGAGGATTAAGAGACTGATGTTGACAGTTTGACAAGGATGGAGACTGAAGAAGGGAAGGCTGGAGAGTTGGACGGAGAGGGAGAAGGGTCCAGAGGGAATGAAGAGAGTGAGGGAGGGTAGAGAGACCGAGGCGAGGGGTAGCGTGGCTAGCCCTGACCTTATGCCAGCTTACATAGCCCACGGAATGGACTCGCATCTTCGCTGCCATTGGTCAGTCCGTCTCAGCCTATCTGCACAGTCATTGGTCAATCTGTCTTGCCCTGAGACACTAGCCGGATCAGCATACAGTATATAACACACACATACTCTTGGGTCACAACTCATCTGTAATAAAAAAAAAAATGAATAGACTTTTCCCTCTGGATTCAATAAGTGTATTTTTATTTATTTCATTTAACTTATTTGAATAGAGTTGATGAAAGATGGTTTCCTGTGATTGAGTGTTTCCCTCTGTTTTAAGTATAGAGTAGTGGGGATCGGACTGTGTCCTTGGCTAGAGGCTAGTGGGGTTGGTCGACAGTGGCTCTTGTTCCCACAGAGAGCGCACAGACACAGTCTGCTTAGTCAGCCAGTCTCAAAGGAATTCGCCACTCACTGACTCATACTTGATAATAATGCTGCCTCTCTCTTTTTTTTCTCCCCCTTGTCTTTCTTTGTCTTTATCTCATCTCCCCCCTTCTCAATTTTTTTCCTTCTTCTCTCCATGTCTTTGTCTGTTTCTCTTGATTTTATTTCTCACTCGCGCTCTCTTTCTCCCTTGTATCGGTTTCCTTTTCTCTCTCTCAGGCTACCTCTCATAGCTCAGCCATGTTGACTACTGAGGGGGCCCACACCGTAGAGCACAACGACGTCAAAATGGACTCAGAACCCCATAGGGACACGGAAACCCAGATGGACACGGGATCCAAAATGGCCACCGACACAGACTCTAAGATGGAGGTGGACATAATGAAGTGGACGGAGGCAGAGTTTGAGGAGAAGTGTACCTACATCGTCAAGGATACGCCCCAGGAGGCGGGGACAGAGAGCGAGGGGTTAACGAGAGCAGAGGCCTCGCTGCCCCGTAACCTGGCCTTTAAACAACTAGCTGATTCCAAAGAGGTAGGAGGACACACACACACATATATATATATATATATATATATATATATATATATATATATATATATATATATATATATATATATATATATATATATATATATATATATATATATATATATATATATATATACATACATACATACACAGACACACACACCATCTGTAAACCCATACAAACTCACGTGACTCAACCGTAGGTCATATATATAAAAGCAGGAGAAGTCTTAGCCAGGGAGGATTGTGGTGAGGAGTGTGTCTCGTTGTAAAAGATCACACACTGGAGCACGGCGACGACCTGTGTGTGTTGTAGGAGTGGTGTGTAAACCCTGTCTGGAGGGGAATTCACACACACACACACACACACACACTCTGAGGTGTGATGCAGGTTGCTACAGAGCCTCCGCAGTGAGAAATGAGCTCCCACCCATCCATGAAGAGTCATTAATCATACTTAGCCCTGCTGTTGATGGGAGCTTCACCAATACATCCTGATAAAACCATTTTCCCTACCTGTCTCTGTGTGTCTATCCCTCTGTTCTCCAACTTTGTCGCTCTGTCTCTTCTTTCCCCTAGAGGGCGCACTAGTCAGTCCCACACTAGACCAGACCCAGCTCTCCATACCTACCTACCTACCTACCTACCTCTGTCCAAACATCAACCTCTTGAACTCAGACAACCCAAACTGATCCCCATTCAGTCTAACCGTTGAACCCTGTAGAATAGGTGTGAAGAGGGGTCATGAGATTAGGTGGGGAGCGTGTTGCGTTTTGTGGTTTTAACCTGATCAAGACCACATGATTTGGTTGCAATGAATAGATTTTCTCGTCATTGCTCATCTGTTTCTTATCACCCTGTGTGTGTGTGTGAGTGAGTGAGTGTTTCCCACCACGTTTGTTTACGACCTGATACGGTATCAGTCAATATTTATCACCTTCACAGAAGCAACCACTAAGATTGATAGAGAAAATCAGAAAGAGGAAAATGAGAGAGGATGTGGAAAGAGTATAGCATTACCAGTGATCAAAGGATATTGACATAGTCATTTAGGGAGTATTGTAAAGTCAGTTAATAAGTTATCTTCAAAACACCCCTAATCTTGAGACGTGGTCTGGCCCTGGGGTGGAAATGGGAAGGGGGATTTCCCAATCCTTTAGGGGGGGGGGGTGTTTGTGTAGGATATGCATGAAGGGGATAAGGGTGTGTGTGTGTGCAAATGTAGACTGTGTAGGGGGTTGGGTGAATACATCTCAGTTATATCAAAGTTTATCGTGGTTAGGAGATTAGCTGAAAGTCTAGGTTTGATAATCCCTCTTTTTCAGACAGATGTGCTTCCTTTGCTTTTCTTCCTTCCTCCCTCTAGTTCAAGTTTTCTCGCTCTCTTTAATGTCAATTGTTTTGAAAGGAACAACAGCGATTTAATATCAGGTGTGGATATCTTTCTCCTTTAAGGTGAACGGTCTATTGAGATAATGAGTTATTTTGATGTGGTAGGGTGCGTTGTGTGGTTAGCAGAGTGGGTGTCATCAAGGGTGTCAGAGGGAGTGGCCCTGTGGTCAATTAGAAAGGAACAGAGACAAGGTGAGGCGAGAAGGGGGAGATGCTTTGTGGCATAACCTGGGTGAGATGGAGGAAATTGAACTCTGTCCCTCAGGGTGTCTAACTCTTCCTGTTCATGCTGGATAAAGTTTAGGTGTGTGTTTGCCTATGTTCACACACTTAAAACGCACACAGCATATGCGGCTTGAGGAAAAAGTGTATGACAGTCAAATTTCCAGCCTAGGCCACTGATTGTTCTAGTACAGAGTAGTAATTATACACATATACATACACACACACAGAGAGGCAGCCTTGTTTGTTGATTTGATCATGATGATGGGTTCTTCCGGCCGTCTTCATGTGAAGTCTGTGACCTCCTGGCAGGATGTGATAACGTAAATCCTCTAACCACAGAACACACACACACTTCCACTCAGACACACACACTCCAACTAATGGTCTTTATCTCTGTCCTGTAGGTGATTGGAGTGGCCAGCAGAGAGTACATCCCCAAAGGAACACGCTTCGGCCCCCTGGTGGGTCAGAGCTACACTGCAGACAGCGTCCCCAAAGACACCAACAGGAAGTACTTCTGGAGGGTGAGTGGTTTTCCCTCCTGTCCACTAACATGTGTGCGCACACACACAGAGAACGAGCACTTCACTTTCAGTAAAAGACAGCCACAGAGGAAGAAAAACAACCATAGGTCATTTCCTGTTCCACTGACTGACTTAGTGACGTCATGGCCGGGGTCTCTGTGTTCTGAAGAAGTTTGTGTGTGTGGAGACAAAGGAGAAGGGGTTTTCTCTCGAATCATTCTGAGAGTGAGGCTCTCCACTGTGTGTGTGTGTGTGTGTGGTACATCCTGTGAGTATGCAGTTTTTATACGCATACTTGTCTCAGACACACACACACACACCCTCAACGCCTATTTCATCATGATAAATTTACTGGGTAAAGCCTGCTGTTCAATAGTGGTTGTCTGCTCTGTAAGCAGCTAGTACAGTATGAACTGTAGTGGAACAACTGAGGGGGAATATGATGTCACTTGTACACAGGAACAGTGCTACAGTGTGTCATTGTTCCTGGAAGTGACAGTATAGCACTCGTACCCCCCCACATACACACAGGCACTCACACACTCACCTAGATTCAACAACATCCCAAAGCAATGTGTTCATTCATGTCTCTCGCTCAGGCAAGCCACAACAACACAGAGTTATAGACCTCACTCTCGCTCTCTCGATGATGTTGATGGCCACAATCAGATAGGAGAGAGAGAGTGGTCTGAGTGGAGAAAGGGGGAGAGATTCAGAATGAGTGTTGGTGACATTGTCGGCGTGACGTACTCTCTGACTCAACTCTTTTGGACATGTATAAGAGAGGAGAGGCTCCTACTCGTCTGTCTGTCTCTCCATCCCTCAGTCTGTATAACTGGCTATAACGTCTGGAGTGGAGTGTGGGGAGGGAGGTGTGAGATGGAGAGATTTAACGAGTCACATTAATGATATTACACAACACTGCCGAAAATATGATTTGTCAACATATTTAGTCTTTACTCTGTTTTTCTGGAGCTTTCTAACTTGCCATTGAGACTTCCTTGACCGTTAACCTTTGACCATTTCCTTACTCTCCGTCCCCTCAGATCTACTCGGAGGGCAACTTCCACCATTTTGTGGACGGCCTGGACGAGGAGCGTTCTAACTGGATGCGCTATGTCAACCCGGCCCACTCGGCAGGGGAGCAGAACTTGGCGGCGTGCCAGAATGGCATGAACATCTACTTCTACACGGTGAGAGCCATCTCCCCTGGCACCGAGCTGCTGGTGTGGTACTGCCCCGAGTTCGCCCACCGCCTCCACTACCCGCCCTCTGGAGAGCTCATGATGCAGAAACTTAGTAAGTCCTATCATATGAAACCTTATTACATAGATGTTATACCATAGTAATAACACTGTAAACTGGAAGTTATATAATGATAATCATATACTGTATGCAATGCTTTATTACATATTAATAACACTGTATCCTTGGAAGTATAGTGTACTATTGGTATTATGTTGATGAACTCCAGTTCTATACCTTTCTATGGTCGTCTTGAATGTGTGTGTGTGAGTGATTTTATTTAGCACCTACCTACTCAGTGTTGGTGTGTGCCGTGAGAGTGTATATTTGTGAGAACCTGACAGTGTTTCTGAGGGGAGCCATGTCTCCTTCCTCTCTGAACATCCGCCTGTCATTAACACACGCACACAGAGGGCCTCGACCTTTGATCTCTGTCAGCGCCACTATTTTGTGTGTGTGGTCATTCTAGTCATAAATACAGTGAATCCGCTAAATGCAAATATGAATACGTGTGAGGGAGCAAAAAAAAAGAGACTGAGACAGATTATAGATTGGGGTGGGGGGGGAGTGAGCGAGAGCGCCAGACAGACTGAGTTAGAAGGGGAGGGAGGGAGGAAGGTAGGTAGGGATGGGAGGAAGGAAGGAGCCACATTCTTCCTCCAGGTGTGTGGTAGGTAGTGACTCAGTTCCCAGAGAGATGCGCATCTCCTAGGGCAGAGAGACACAGGGGCCTGGGCCCCCTCATGGTACTGGCCCCTACTCTCTCTCTATGGCCCCTGTCATTAAACCACCCCACTACCGCAGGGCCCCCTGTTGACCTGGGAATTACATCATACTCACCTCTCTTTCTGTTTTTCTTCTCTCTGTCTCTCGGTCCGTCTCTCTCCCCTAACGCAGTCATAGTAGAACCAGACGTGTGTGTGTGTGTGTGTGTTTGGTTATGTGTGAGTCAGCAGAACTGGCTGGTCTGAAATGACTGAACTGGAGCTCTTCTCCCACTCGCTCTCCCTCTTTGTGTGACAGCTGTTTTGTAAGCATGTAACAATCAATGTACCTTCCTTAGAACAACGACAAGCTTTGCACAGACAAATGGCACCTATTAGCATTTTCTGTTCTAAATGTGTGTGCGTTCAAATACATACTATCCTACTTACAGCCTCTCCCTAAATGCACACACATATACCAGTAGAGGCATTTCATTCCAACACACACTCTCACTCTTTTTAAAATCTCAAACGTGTTTGTGTGTGATGTGCTGACGGCTCCTTGGCCCTTCTCCCTAATTTATTTGGCACTTTAAAAGTGGATGGAGAGAGGAAGAACAGCGTCTCCTCTATTGACTACTTGAACTTCCTGGTGGCGGGGCCGTGCTGACAGATTGAAATCTCCAAGATGGCCGCCCTGTTTGTTTTCTGAAAGAAAAGAGGGGAAAGAGGAAGGCTGAGAGTGGTGATATCTGAGGGGGAGGACAGGGAGGAGGAGAGGGGGGAGGCACTGATAACCTCTGTGTTTACACACTGCCGCTGTACTGGTGTGGGGTCACAGAGTGTGTGTGTGTTGGTTGAAAATCTGTTGAGTAATTCTGAGTTCTGGAAAGTTTGAAATGTATATACAGTGGGGAGAACAAGTATTTGATACACTGCTGATTTTGCAGGTTTTCCTACTTACAAAGCATGTAGAGGTCTGTCATTTTTAATCATAGGTACACTTCAACTGTGAGAGACGGAATCTAAAACAAAAATCCAGAAAATCACATTGTATGATTTTTAAGTAATTCATTTGCATTTTATTGCATGACATAAGTATTTGATACATCAGAAAAGCAGAACTTAATATTTTGTACAGAAAGGGATTTTGGCTCACTCCTCCATACAGACCTTCTCCAGATCCTTCAGGTTTCGGGGCTGTCGCTGGGCAATACGGACTTTCAGCTCCCTCCAAAGATTTTCTATTGGGTTCAGGTCTGGAGACTGGCTAGGCCACTCCAGGACCTTGAGATGCTTCTTACGGAGCCACTCCTTAGTTGCCCTGGCTGTGTGTTTCGGGTCGTTGTCATGCTGGAAGACCCAGCCACGACCCATCTTCAATGCTCTTACTGAGGGAAGGAGGTTGTTGGCCAAGATCTCACAATACATGGCCCCATCCATCCTCCCCTCAATACGGTGCAGTCGTCCTGTCCCCTTTGCAGAAAAGCATCCCCAAAGAATGATGTTTCCACCTCCATGCTTCACGGTTGGGATGGTGTTCTTGGGGTTGTACTCATCCTTCTTCTTCCTCCAAACACGGCGAGTGGAGTTTAGACCAAAAAGCTCTATTTTTGTCTCATCAGACCACATGACCTTCTCCCATTCCTCCTCTGGATCATCCAGATGGTCATTGGCAAACTTCAGACGGGCCTGGACACGCGCTGGCTTGAGTAGGGGGACGTGGCGTGCGCTGCAGGATTTTAATCCATGACGGCGTAGTGTGTTACTAATGGTTTTCTTTGAGACTGTGGTCCCAGCTCTCTTCAGGTCATTGACCAGGTCTTGCCGTGTAGTTCTGGGCTGATCCCTCACCTTCCTCATGATCATTGATGCCCCACGAGGTGAGATCTTGCATGGAGCCCCAGACCGAGGGTGATTGACCGTCATCTTGAACTTCTTCCATTTTCTAATAATTGCGCCAACAGTTGTTGCCTTCTCACCAAGCTGCTTGCCTATTGTCCTGTAGCCCATCCCAGCCTTGTGCAGGTCTACAATTTTATCCCTGATGTCCTTACACAGCTCTCTGGTCTTGGCCATTGTGGAGAGGTTAGAGTCTGTTTTGATTGTGTGTGGACAGGTGTCTTTTATACAGGTAACGAGTTCAAACAGGTGCAGTTAATACAGGTAATGAGTGGAGAACAGGAGGGCTTCTTAAAGAAAAACTAACAGGTCTGTGAGAGCCGGAATTCTTACTGGTTGGTAGGTGATCAAATACTTATGTCATGCAATAAAATGCAAATGAATTACTTAAAAATCATACAATGTGATTTTCTGGATTTTTGTTTTAGATTCCGTCTCTCACAGTTGAAGTGTACCTATGATAAAAATTACAGACCTCTACATGCTTTGTAAGTAGGTAAATCGGCAGTGTATCAAATACTTGTTCTCCCCACTGTACACATCAGTGGACACACACACACACAGAGAGAGAGATTCGTGACCCTCTAGTAAAAGTTCAATGGGTAGTAAATGGATGGGATTATTGATGTCCACTCTAAAGCCCGACTTTGATGGAGGTTTAACAGGTGAGGATGTGCTAACCGACATGCAGAGGCTTTTAGCACGTGTAGCCTGGAAGCGCTTGCAGTAATCCCATCTCTCATCATGTGGAGGTGACAGTAGGTGCGAGGGAGGAGGAAGCTCTCCCAGTTAACCTTTAACCTGGAAACAATAGCAAACAAGAAGGAATCCTGGGTGGTTGTTTTTACTTCTACCTAAAGAACTGAT
Source organism: Coregonus lavaretus (assembly GCF_964263955.1). Lineage (NCBI taxonomy): Eukaryota > Metazoa > Chordata > Actinopteri > Salmoniformes > Salmonidae > Coregonus > Coregonus lavaretus. The sequence goes on along the minus strand of NW_028165909.1, from coordinate 9,670 downwards.
AAAAGTCCAAAGGTGTAGGATAGGAAAAGTGTGTTTTTGTGTTAATGGAACGTGATTGAAGGGTCCTTCTTTGGGTCGTGAGTGTGCATGCTGGAGAAGATGAGAGAACCTATCAAACAAAGGCCTCTTTGTCAGGAAGTGTCAAGTGTGTGTGTGTGAGAGGGGGAGAGAGACAGGGGGAGAGGGCAGGTTGAGGCCAAACTTTGGATAGGAAACTTTCAATCAGCCCTGCCCCATTTGGATTTTATCTTGATTTTTATCTGCCCCTAGACCTCCTCCCCTACAGACACACACACCCTGCCCAGAGGCAGCTGTCACGCCTCACTTCCTGTCTTTTAGCCCCCCATGATCGTTCGTCAAATCTGTCGCTCTAATTGGACCACAGGGTTACCGTGTTCCTAACCCCTCCTCCCCCCGCACACGCTCTACAGCTGAAAGACCATTATTTCTCCTAAGCTAAAGACATGTCTAGATAAGTTTTTCTTCCTGTGTGCACTTTAAAATGCTCCTGACACCAAGTCAAAGGGAAATGTGGTCTTCAGTCAGAGGGAGAAAAGTGTGCCTGACCTCTCTCTCTCTCTCTCTCTCTCTTTACAGAGGAGTCTCTGCTGGAAGCCAAGCAGCAGGCCAGTGAGGAGCGTGTCAGCAGCAGCAGCGCCCCAGTCAAGAGAGAACACAGTGTCTCCTCCATCCTCAGGGGCCCCACCACCTCCAGCAAGAGGGAGCCCAGCCGGCCCCTGTACCCCCGCCCCCTCTACCCCCCACTCTGCCCCCACCCTCATCTAACAGAAGAGTTTCTGAGTCTGAAGACCAGCCCGATACAGTTTGGTTACCCAGCAATCAGATCACCAGGCAACCAGTCGTCGGCGACCCCGAGTCCATCGGCGAGGAGCAGTCCGGAGAGTAGCCCCCACGGTAGCCCTGCAGCTCCCCAACCCACACGCCCATCCTCCTCATTCTACCCCCGAGGGTTGGGTCCTTTCCCAGGCTATTCTCCGCCAGCCGCCCCCCTTTCCTCGCCCTTCTACCCTCCCGGCCCCCACTACTCCCGCTACATGCTGCCTCACCACTACTCACTACCTGGGGGTGGGGTGCCTGCTGTCGGAGGCATGTTCCCAAGAATGTACCCTCTCTACAGCAGCCTGCTGCCACCCCACATGCCCCTGTTGCCTGGGGAGGCGGGTAGAAGGTTCTTACTGCCTGACTCCTCCCACCCCTCATTCTCCACCCACAGGGACTTCCTCCTCCCCGCCTCCACCAGTGCCTTCTTGGCCGCCACCTCCCTCAAGGACGGCCCCCACTACCCCCATCACCCCTACCCTGGCCATGCCCATCCTCATCCCCACGGGCACCCCCACGCCCCAACTAGTGGCTCCCCTACAGCGGGCACAGCGCCCCCTAGCGAGCGTGTGCCCACCAAGCCTACCTCAGCCCTGCTGGGCAGCGGCCGGCCAGAGGAGGAGGCCATCAACCTGAGCAAGATGAAGCGTGGTGGTGGTGGCTCTACAGGCTACAAGACACTGCCTTACCCACTCAAGAAGCAGAACGGCAAGATCAAGTACGAGTGTAACGTCTGCAGCAAGACCTTCGGCCAGCTCTCTAACCTCAAGGTGAGACTCGAGACGACATTCTGTTCGCTCCCTTCATTCCATGCATCCATACTTCTTTGTGTTCCCTTGCATTGAACCCAACTGACGTAGTGTTGTGTCCCTCCTGTGTCTAGGTGCACTTGCGTGTCCACAGCGGTGAGCGACCCTTCAAGTGTTCGACCTGTAGTAAGGGCTTCACCCAGCTGGCCCACTTGCAGAAACACTTCCTGGTGCACACTGGAGAGAAGCCCCATGAGTGCTCGGTAAAGACCACCACCAATGCTATGCTAGCTGCTATGTATGTTAAGCTAGCTAGCTAGCTGCTGCATACATAAGCAACGCTGAACTTCCTCCTCTAACCCTTCACTTGTCCTGTTTCCCCCAGGTGTGCCATAAGCGCTTCAGCAGCACCAGCAACTTAAAGACCCACCTGCGCCTCCACTCGGGTGAGAAGCCCTACTCGTGCAAGCTCTGCCCTGCCAAGTTCACCCAGTTCGTCCACCTAAAGCTACACAAGCGCCTTCACTCCCGCGAGCGGCCACACAAGTGCCCCCACTGCCACCGCCACTACATCCACCTGTGCAGTCTGCGGCTACACCTCAAGGGCTACTGCCTGGCTGCGGTCACCTCCTCAGGTGGCCCCACACCCAGCCCCTCCACCCAGGAAGAGCTCCAGCGCATCAACGAGGAGATTGAGCGCTTCGACATGAGCGACCACGCTGAGAGGCTGGACCAGCTTCAGGGAGGGGTTGAGGTCGAGGCTGTCCTGGAGAAGCAGGTCCTGGGGATGCTGTGGAGGGAGATGGACCTCAAGACCTCCGGCTACCACCACCACAAGGGCGGCGCCAGCGAGCTCCAGTCTACAGGTTACGAACTGTACAATTCAGTCAATGAGACGTCGGTTATCAAACTGCGCCGAAGCAGTCCACTTCTTCCCTCCAACGTCACGATCAAGCAGGAGTCAGAGGAACAGGCTTGAGCTCACCTTTTTGAAGGATGTTGAGTCAGACTGTGTGGCTCTGAGAACTTGGTTGCCAGGAGCAACAAGTGTAAATGTCCTTTTAATTGGTTGTCGGCGATGAGGTTGTAGCAACTGGGGTTGTCAAACTTTCAGGGACTTCTGTACTCAGGGCTCCAAGAGACACTGTCCCCAGACTACTTAACTGTTTCACTGTGTCCTACACTTAAGACAAAAGACAATCATCCACCCTGGATTTCATATTATTAATATTATTTGTTGTCTCTTTTCAAATGTTATTTTTGTTATTGTATAACCTCCTTAATTTATTATGCAATTATTTTGTCTTCGAAAAGCAATATGTGGAAGGGATGTTTACAATGACCAGGTAATTCATTGTAATTTACTGTTTGTTTTCCTGGTTTTGATTTCACTCTGGGGCCATTTCTTTGTAGATACTTTCTCTCTCTGCCTCTATCCGTCCGATGAGTCTGACCTGTTGAGAAGCAGGGGCACCCACTTTTCATTTATTTTAATTTTATTTAAACAATATAGCAGGTAAAAAAGGGTCAAAGGTCGCATCTTTATTGTTGGTGAACACAAACTGTTGATTAGAAAGAAAAGGCTTTGCTTGACCTTCTGATCCTTCCAGCAAGCTTCCCCTATGTCCACGCTCGTCCTGAGCTCTACTTATTTTAAACAGCACAAAAAAGGGCATTTTGTTTTGTATATTTTCAACAACGGTTACCTCAGTGTGTGTATGATTGTATGCCTGTGAGTAGGAGTGTGTTGAGTATGTGTGTCTGTACGTTCAGATGGAAGCTGAAGGCGAGTGTGTTTCTATTTATTACTTTTGCTACTTGAAGAAGAAACCAAAATGAACTGGAGTGCAGCTCCACATGATCCAAAGGGCAGGAAAGTCTGCTCAAGATGTAGCATATAAAGACTGGGAGACCGGGAATCCTTCCCCCCCCCACAACAGTCCAAGGGAACTTCAAAACACTGTCAATACCAAAAGGAGACAAAGTAAACCTACTCAAATGGGATTTGTAGGATTCGAGGCTAGTAACCAAAGTTTACTTGGCTTTAGTTTCAAACGCACCAAAAAAAAGAGACTTTAAAGAATCGAAAAGAAGACCAAGAGAATACTGTTTGTCTGTGATTAAGTGTTAGCTCTTTAGCTGTGGCCTTGTTTTGTAGTTTTAGTTTTTTGGTTGAGAAAAATGTACCCCCTTCACGTTTTTAAATGGCCCAGACCAAAGCACCTCGGCCTTCTTATGCACTGGCCCCTCCCCTTTATGACTTAAGTGCCGGTGCTTGCTCCTCCCACTCTTCAATCATATTGGACTGTTATAATGGCTTTAAGACTACATATGGTTTGTCTCCATAGCAACTGTGACCCCGGGCCGGTGACCTGGAAGCAGTTGCACATCAGTCCCCTTCTCTTTCTTCCATCTCTATTTTTTCTTTCTCTTCCTCCATCACTGAAGTATGACCAAAGCGTCCCCTTTCATCTTAATCTTTAGCCCTAGAGGAGAAAAATTTAAAAAATACTGTCTCTGTTTACATACCGGTTTACATTGTTATTTATGTGCAAAATGTAAATTTATGATAAATGTCCACAATCTGACTCTTGTGAGTGTTTTTTTTTATTTGCCTCCTGTTTTGGGTATTCTGCTTTAGGAGCTAGCAGACATTAGGGTCTCAGTATTCTATGGCTTCCTGTAGATCATGTTGCTTCCACCTCTCATGTAGCTCCAGATCAGTGCTCATGGAGGAAAGGACAGAAGGAGAGGTAACTAGTTAAAACTAATGAGACACCACTTTGCCTCTGACAATATGAGGCATCATCAAAGTGGTAAGCATATGCCTTTGGTTTAGATCAAGACACTGGAAGAAGTTCCAAGGGATGGAATGAATGGAGAATAGTGTATTTAGAGGATGCACAAACCTTTCATTGACATCAACACAAGATTTCTATGAATGTTCTAGCCATGCATGGTCGGTCAAACATGTAGTAAAGGGGACTGAAGGTTTATGTCTATTTCCGTGCCGTGCAAAGCTAAAAGACAGGAAAAGGAAATAGGAGTACATTTGGAACACATCCCCCCGCCCCACGGCAATAGTAACTGTGGTCGGTATTTTATCCTCAGTTTATCCTGCACCATTTCCTCATGAGCAGACCCTCATTGAAAAAGTGAATAATTCAGTACAGACTGCAGGCTCAATACAATCAAACCCACAGTGCAGTATACACAGTGGCATAACATACCTGTTTTCCTCATGGTCAAGTAAAACAGCAGAATGGTTTTGAGCAGTGTAAACATACTAGACATCCCCTTATTCTGGTTCCAGTTTCAGAGTAAGGCACGTACAGGTAACTGCCAAAATAAAGGAAACACCAACATAAAGTGCCTTAAGGGGTTGAGTGGACCTAAACCATAACAGATCTGCCAGAACCCTAATTTACTTGTTTCCTTTATTTTGGCAGTTGCCTGTACGTAGGCCTACAAGGCACAATCATGAACGAGCCCTATTATAACGTAAAAGTGAAGCTAGCTAGCACAGCTGATGAGCTATTCATGTTTCTGACCTAGCATTTATTTGGTTTATTTCAAGACTAGCTGGAATGTAGCCATTACCATTTGCCTATAAACTTGCTCCTGTTTGTAAATCTTCTACATTAGCAAACAAGAACAGTCATCTGAGTTTGTAGCGTAGCCTACGTGCTCTTTGTCAAACCGAAAACATCCTGTGCTCTCACCTTCTGACTCAACAGTTTTCGATTTAACGTAGCATGGGCTATTTGCTCTCTCTCCAACATCCTATTATTACTATCAGGGAAACTGAACAATCAGATGTTGACACAGCAAGTTCCACTGCCTCAGCTAGTATTAGCTAGCACGACTAAGGGATGGTACTTTTTTTGACTTAGTGGGCGTAAACAGATTTACCGGGCTTCCCTACACCTAACTGGGGAGCTCACCTCAACTGGTTGGTAATGTGAGTAACACGTTTATGGTGTTGTCGAACATTGTGAAATATAATACTTTTTGGTGGAGTCACCCTTGAGACACGCAAACATTGGTGCAATTCATGTTACTAAACGAACATTGGATGTAATCTCTTAAATTCAGTTGGCAACATGTTGCCTCATAAAACAGTATGGCTCTGGACCTTACAACTCTTTCACTCTCACACACACACACACACACACTGGCTGTGTGACAGAGGAGTAAATATAGCTAAGCGATAGTTTACACACAAAAGTGTCAGTTGTATTTAGCGTCTCCATCTGCAAGTTAATGTTCTCTCCACAAGACTCCTTGGTTATGTGTGTGTGTGTCTTAGTTTCTATCAATGAAACCGTAGACAAAACAGACCCCCCCCCCCCCCGACACACACACATACGCACACAATGAAATACCAATGTGTGAGTTTCGTTCCAGGCTGACGCCATCGATGAGGATGTTTCCGGAAAACAAACCCTAGCTTTGCCGTAAATATACTGAACGAGGACAACATTACGCAAGCAGGGGGGGGGGTCGTCAAACTCAATGGGATGTGATTCAAAAGTGATACATCGCCCTCCACCTCATATAACTTCCCGAACCTGTCCCCTTTAGCCCATCTTGACAGGAAGTCGACCCCGTTTTAGGACAAAAACAGAAACCAGATGAGGACCAGAAGAGGCTTGGTCGTAGTCACAGATAAGGACCAGAACACATGGTGACCGGGTCATATGGACCGCAGAGAAGGGAGAAATTATGAGCTACAGTTGGTCACTTGAACACATGGACAGACCGCTGTGCAGCTAAAAGCATCTGAGAAACAAGGGGAACTGTGGTTGAATACAAAGGAGCAGCAAATGAAGCTCATCTGTCCCATTGAAACTAGAGGCTGAACAAAGATGGCTGCAGCGATGTAGTGCTGAGTCTCCGCCATCATGTGTAGGTGGCATGCGTGTATCTGCGTATGTGTGCAAGCATGTGAGTGTGTGTCTGTGCGAGGTGCAGATTTCTCACAGATACACCAGGCTTGAATAGATTTGCTGAGTAACTTTCTCTTGCTGAGATACCCAAAAAACTGAATTTATATGAATGAATGTCTTTACATAATCATGAGAAAGGAATCCTCTTAGTCCCTTATGTGACTAGTGGCCCACAGATTTCCATAGTGTTGTCATCGACCCTATCCAGATGACACAGATGGAGTAAGGATGGGAAGGGGAGTGAGTTGTTCGGCCATTATAGCAATTAGTGTTCTGCTGTGTGAATTTACGAGCCACATGTGAAGCCCTCTGATTAGGAATTATGATTACCTTCCTTTGCTTCCTGCTACCAAACACCGCTCCTTTTGTCTCCAACCCTCGACCCTGGCTCAGACACTGTATGTGACACACACACAAACACACACAAAGTCTCTCTCCATACCACATCATATGCATACCACATCATATGCACATATGCAAACAATATCCTCACTACTTCAATGAGAGAGGTTATGTATTATGTGTGACTGTAACTGTGTGTGAAGGGGGCTTTTAGCTGGTGCTATATATCAATGTGGGTGAGTGTAGTGTGAGTATGTGTGGGTTTTGTGAGAAGGGCCTAAAATTAACACACGCCACCTGCCAAATGCGGGTAGATTTTGGCATTGGTGAGTAAGACGTCTATTTCACCAGCCACGTTGGAGGGTGGTCAGGGCTCCACAGTGCAAGCATTTCACTCGCATTTGTGAATAAAAATAGTAAAGTATGATCACATTTATAGCTAAATAAATGCTGCAGTAGCTGTTTTCAAAGTATTTTCATAGCTGGTAAATTAATTGCACAAAGTCAAAGAACTACGAATCCTATAGACCAGGGTTTCCCAAAGTTGGTCCTGGGGCCCCCGCTGGGTGCATGTTTTCGTTTTTGCCCTAGCACCACAGCTGATTCAAATAATCAAAGCTTGATGATGAGTTGGTTATTTGAATCAGCTGTGTAGTGCTAGGGCAAAAACCAAAACGTGCACCCAGGGGGGGCCCCTGGACCGACTTTGGGAAACCCTGCTATAGCCTGTCCCACCTTGCGCTGCAACATTGCCTGGCTGGGGGCTGTGTGCATGTGAAGAGCTGAGTGAAAGATTAGTTTTTAGAAGCATTGTGCACAGGAATAAAAGTTGGTCTAATTTACTTGAAACGCATGTCTACTGAAGTGAGACTTTGTTTTTGTGTTTCTTGGCTATTTACATTGTTTTGTTCACAAGCTAGGTTGTTTTTCAATGTTTGCGTTTCAACTGCTAGGGAAGAGAAGACAACGCCGCTATTAGACAGACTCAATCTCACAGGGACATGACTGTCTAGTCACGTTACCACGGTAACCTCCCACCCTTTTTTTGTTCTATTTTTTGTTGGTCAAAATAAAGTTAATGAAAATATGTTAACATTGTTATGTTAATATGTTGGTAACAGTTTTGTAAAAGCAATAAAGCATGCGAGGCAGTGCTGTATTATGAATATAGTCACAGGCAAATTGAGTTGTTCGGCCTGACGCGATAGCGGAGGTCCAGTCAACCAATCTACCTTTGCCTGTATTTATGACACAGAACCGCCTCATGTTTCCCACCGCTTAATTGCCACCTCATTTTCGAATGGTGCTATGGGTACTGCCAAACAATGAAGTGATGTATTTATTTTATTTTATTTTTATTAACAAACAAATATCAACAAACAAAAGAGGAATAGTCACATGCAAACAAGCATACATACAAACTATTTACATTACCAGGAATGCTAAACAAACCATATTCATTAATAATAAAACAAGTTTTAATTGCCTTTTTGTTTTTTATTTTAGTTAAAGTAGTGCCATACTGTTTAAATTCATTTATAAAGTGAAAAATGTTAAGTTTTGAATTAGACCATTTGCATTTGTGACCTCCCACCCTTAAAGGGGTAGGTGAAAATTTTTGGTTAAAAGGCTCAGGTCACAAAATATTTTATGAAATTAAACAATGTACCACATTACTTCTCACTAGTAATATATTTATTGTTTTAAAAACATTACAAAGCATGCTCATCCGTTTTTTTTTTTATTGGTGAAATTTTAGCGAAAACTTTTTATTTTGGCTGGTAAGAAATCTGAGTGGCTGGTAGATTTTTGAATCTACCTGACACAGTGGCTGGTGGACCAAAAAGTGAATTTTAGGCTCTGTTTGTGAGTGTTTTACAAAACTTTACATGTACTCAGATGGGCCATAGAAAAAGTCCCAATGGACTGTGGCTCAAGGGTAAACTTAAGTAACAAGAACATAAATATTTACAGCATTGCATTTTGTTTATTTCAGGAAGTTTTTCAGGTTTTGAATTGGCTATCAGTGGGGAAAATACTGTTAGCAGTGAATCAACATGTTCTATTTTTGTCACACAAAGACACGTAAACATACACACACACCACACACACACACATGGGCAGAGGGTCAGATTCTCTAGTATATTAAAGACAAATTACAGTCTTCCTCTTTGCACAGCCAGCTAGGAGCCACAACTTCCAGTCAATACTTACTCACACTGATACCCTGAGCCAGAGGCTACAGCTGGGAAGTGGGTACAGTAGTTATTAGAGAGAGAGAGAAAAAGAGAGGCAGAGAGAGAGAGGATACAGTAAGCTCAGCCACTGCGACTGAGACAATGATGGGAGGATGTAGATGAAGGTGAGTGACCATAAAGGCCTTGAAGTGACTCTTTCTTTCTTTCTCTGTCTTCAGCACCTGCCCATTAGGGGCCTAGGTTAATGACAGGTTGGCCCCTGCGTGGGGCGAGGGGAGGGGGATGCACTCAGAATGAGAGGGCACCCCTGGGAACGAGAGAGAGGAAAGAGAGGAGAGAGTTATTTGTTCCTCTTACAGCCATTCTTACCCCTGGCTACAGGTGTGCTTGAGGTATGGAGGGAACCTGTGTGTGTGTGTGAATATGTGTATGAAAGATAAGGTTTGTATTCGTGAGTGTGTGTGTAGTCACGGGGTGGAGGGGGGTGGGGTGAGGGTGGCAGAGGGGAAAGTTGTCTCCAGTCACCTCGTATAACTTCACAAGGCAGAGTCTGACTTATGGTCTCCAGCATCTCTGGTTTACCTCAACATCC
>NW_028165910.1:0-23713 GCF_964263955.1 Coregonus lavaretus | reverse complement strand
AGTAGAGTCCAGTAGTCAGTAGAGTCCAGTAGTCAGTTGAGTCCAGTAGTCAGTAGAGTCCAGTAGTCAGTTGAGTCCAGTAGTCGGTAGAGTCCAGTAGTCGGTAGAGTCCAGTAGTCAGTAGAGTCCAGTAGTCAGTTGAGTCCAGTAGTCAGTTGAGTCCAGTAGTCAGTAGAGTCCAGTAGTTAGTAGAGTCCAGTAGTCAGTAGAGTCCAGTAGTCAGCAGAGTCCTGTAGTCAGTAGAGTCCAGTAGTCAGTTGAGTCCAGTAGTCAGTATAGTCCAGTAGTCTGTAGAGTCCAGTAGTAAGTATAGTTCAGTAGTCAGTAGAGTCCTGTAGTCAGTAGAGTCCAGTAGTCAGTATAGTCCAGTAGTCAGTAGAGTCCAGTAGTCAGTAGAGTCAGTAGTCAGTTGAGTCCAGTAGTCAGTAGAGTCCAGTAGTCAGTTGAGTCCAGTAGTCAGTTGAGTCCAGTAGTCAGTAGAGTCCAGTAGTCAGTAGAGTCCAGTAGTCAGTATAGTTCAGTAGTCGGCAGAGTCCTGTAGTCAGTAGAGTCCAGTAGTCAGTTGAGTCCAGTAGTCAGTATAGTCCAGTAGTCTGTAGAGTCCAGTAGTAAGTATAGTTCAGTAGTCAGTAGAGTCCTGTAGTCAGTAGAGTCCAGTAGTCAGTAGAGTCCAGTAGTCAGTAGAGTCCAGTAGTCAGTAGAGTCCAGTAGTCAGTAGAGTCCAGTAGTCAGTTGAGTCCAGTAGTCGGTAGAGTCCAGTAGTCGGTAGAGTCCAGTAGTCAGTTGAGTCCAGTAGTCAGTTGAGTCCAGTAGTCAGTTGAGTCCAGTAGTCAGTAGAGTCCAGTAGTCAGTAGAGTCCAGTAGTCAGTAGAGTCCAGTAGTCAGTAGAGTCCAGTCATCAGTTGAGTCCAGTAGTCAGTAGAGTCCAGTAGTCAGTAGAGTCCAGTAGTCAGTAGAGTCCAGTAGTCAGTAGAGTCCAGAAGTCAGTAGAGTTCGTAGTATGGCTGTGAGAGTATAAAGGAGAATAGGATCTGCAGTGTCCCGGTAGATCAGGCCAATGGAAATGAATAACATTAAATGATGTTATGAATCTCCTTTCTAACACAGCAGGACTCCTCCCGCAGGATTGGACACGGAGGCACACCGTGCTGAATACAGATATGTAGATCAATGTGACCCATAGGGTCTCTGCCAACGTGTGGTACGTGTTCCTCAATTAAAGAGTGTGAATGTTAATAGAATCATGATATAGACATACTGATCAGTACAGTAAAACAGGTTAAAGGGTACATTAAAACAGGTTAAAGGTCACAGTACAGTAAAACAGGTTAAAGGGTACAGTACAGTAAAACAGGTTAAAGGGTACAGTACAGTAAAACAGGTTAAAGGGTACAGTACAGTAAAACAGTTAAAGGGTACAGTAAAACAGGTTAAAGGGTACAGTACAGTAAAACAGGTTAAAGGGTACAGTACAGTAAAACAGGTTAAAGGGTACAGTACAGTAAAACAGGTTAAAGGGTACAGTACAGTAAAACAGGTTAAAGGGTACAGTAAAACAGGTTAAAGGGTACAGTACAGTAAAACAGGTTAAAGGTCACAGTACAGTAAAACAGGTTAAAGGGTACAGTACAGTAAAAACAGGTTAAAGGGTACAGTACAGTAAACAGGTTAAAGGGTACAGTACAGTAAAACAGGTTAAAGGGTACAGTAAAACAGGTTAAAGGGTACAGTAAATCAGGTTAAAGGGTACAGTAAAACAGGTTAAAGGGTACAGTACAGTAAAACAGGTTAAAGGGTACAGTACAGTAAAACAGGTTAAAGGTCACAGTACAGTAAAACAGGTTAAAGGGTACAGTACAGTAAAACAGGTTAAAGGGTACAGTACAGTAAAACAGGTTAAAGGGTACAGTACAGTAAAACAGGTTAAAGGGTACAGTAAAACAGGTTAAAGGGTACAGTACAGTAAAACAGGTTAAAGGGTACAGTACAGTAAAACAGGTTAAAGGGTACAGTACAGTAAAACAGGTTAAAGGGTACAGTACAGTAAAACAGGTTAAAGGGTACAGTAAAGTTTAAACAGGTTAAAGGGTACAGTACAGTAAAACAGGTTAAAGGGTACAGTACAGTAAAACAGGTTAAAGGGTACAGTACAGTAAAACAGGTTAAAGGGTACAGTACAGTAAAACAGGTTAAAGGGTACAGTACAGTAAAACAGGTTAAAGGGTACAGTACAGTAAAACAGGTTAAAGGGTAGGGTACAGTAAAACAGGTTAAAGGGTACAGTACAGTAAAACAGGTTAAAGGGTACAGTAAAACAGGTTAAAGGGTACAGTACAGTAAAACAGGTTAAAGGGTACAGTACAGTAAAACAGGTTAAAGTGTTACAGTCAGAAACAGGTTAAAGGGTACAGTACAGTAAAACAGGTTAAAGGGTACAGTACAGTAAAACAGGTTAAAGGGTACAGTACAGTAAAACAGGTTAAAGGTACAGTAAAACAGGTTAAAGGGTACAGTACAGTAAAACAGGTTAAAGGTCACAGTACAGTAAAACAGGTTAAAGGGTACAGTACAGTAAAACAGGTTAAAGGGTACAGTACAGTAAAACAGGTTAAAGGGTAAAGTACAGTAAAACAGGTTAAAGGGTACAGTACAGTAAAACAGGTTAAAGGGTACAGTAAAACAGGTAAAGGGTACAGTAAAACAGGTTAAAGGGTACAGTACAGTAAAACAGGTTAAAGGGTACAGTACAGTAAAACAGGTTAAAGCGTACAGTACTGTAAAACAGGTTAAAGGGTACAGTACAGTAAAACAGGTTAAAGGTCACAGTACAGTAAAACAGGTTAAAGGGTACAGTACAGTAAAACAGGTTAAAGGGTACAGTACAGTAAAACAGGTTAAAGGGTACAGTAAAACAGGTAAAGGGTACAGTAAAACAGGTTAAAGGGTACAGTACAGTAAAACAGGTTAAAGGGTACAGTACAGTAAAACAGGTTAAAGCGTACAGTACAGTAAAACAGGTTAAAGGGTACAGTACAGTAAAACAGGTTAAAGGTCACAGTACAGTAAAACAGGTTAAAGGGTACAGTACAGTAAAACAGGTTAAAGGGTACAGTACAGTAAAACAGGTTAAAGGGTACAGTACAGTAAAACAGGTTAAAGCGTACAGTACAGTAAAACAGGTTAAAGGGTACAGTACAGTAAAACAGGTTAAAGGGTACAGTACAGTAAAACAGGTTAAAGGGTACAGTACAGTAAAACAGGTTAAAGGGTACAGTAAAACAGGTTAAAGGGTACAGTAAAACAGGTTAAAGGGTACAGTACAGTAAAACAGGTTAAAGGGTACAGTACAGTAAAACAGGTTAAAGGGTACAGTAAAACAGGTTAAAGGGTACAGTAAAACAGGTTAAAGGGTACAGTACAGTAAAACAGGTTAAAGGGTACAGTACAGTAAAACAGGTTAAAGGTCACAGTACAGTAAAACAGGTTAAAGGGTACAGTACAGTAAAACAGGTTAAAGGGTACAGTACAGTAAACAGGTTAAAGGTACAGTACAGTAAAACAGGTTAAAGGGTACAGTAAAACAGGTTAAAGGGTACAGTACAGTAAAACAGGTTAAAGGGTACAGTACAGTAAAACAGGTTAAAGGGTACAGTACAGTAAAACAGGTTAAAGGGTACAGTACAGTAAAACAGGTTAAAGGGTACAGTAAAACAGGTTAAAGGGTACAGTACAGTAAAACAGGTTAAAGGGTACAGTACAGTAAAACAGGTTAAAGGGTACAGTACAGTAAAACAGGTTAAAGGGTACAGTACAGTAAAACAGGTTAAAGGGTACAGTACAGTAAAACAGGTTAAAGGGTACAGTACAGTAAAACAGGTTAAAGGGTAGGGTACAGTAAACAGGTTAAAGGGTACAGTACAGTAAACAGGTTAAAGGGTACAGTAAAACAGGTTAAAGGGTACAGAACAGTAAAACAGGTTAAAGGGTACAGTACAGTAAAACAGGTTAAAGGGTACAGTACAGTAAAACAGGTTAAAGGGTACAGTACAGTAAAACAGTTAAAGGGTACAGTAAAACAGGTTAAAGGGTACAGTACAGTAAAACAGGTTAAAGGGTACAGTACAGTAAAACAGGTTAAAGGGTACAGTACAGTAAAACAGGTTAAAGGGTACAGTAAAACAGGTTAAAGGGTACAGTACAGTAAAACAGGTTAAAGGTCACAGTACAGTAAAACAGGTTAAAGGGTACAGTACAGTAAAACAGGTTAAAGGGTACAGTACAGTAAAACAGGTTAAAGGGTACAGTACAGTAAAACAGGTTAAAGGGTACAGTACAGTAAAACAGGTTAAAGGGTACAGTAAAACAGGTTAAAGGGTACAGTAAAACAGGTTTAAAGGGTACAGTACAGTAAAACAGGTTAAAAGGTACAGTACAGTAAAACAGGTTAAAGCGTACAGTACTGTAAAACAGGTTAAAGGGTACAGTACAGTAAAACAGGTTAAAGGTCACAGTACAGTAAAACAGGTTAAAGGGTACAGTACAGTAAAACAGGTTAAAGGGTACAGTACAGTAAAACAGGTTAAAGGGTACAGTAAAACAGGTTAAAGGGTACAGTAAAACAGGTTAAAGGGTACAGTACAGTAAAACAGGTTAAAGGGTACAGTACAGTAAAACAGGTTAAGCGTACAGTACAGTAAAACAGGTTAAAGGGTACAGTACAGTAAAACAGGTTAAAGGTCACAGTACAGTAAAACAGGTTAAAGGGTACAGTACAGTAAAACAGGTTAAAGGGTACAGTACAGTAAAACAGGTTAAAGGGTACAGTACAGTAAAACAGGTTAAAGCGTACAGTACAGTAAAACAGGTTAAAGGGTACAGTACAGTAAAACAGGTTAAAGGGTACAGTACAGTAAAACAGGTTAAAGGGTACAGTACAGTAAAACAGGTTAAAGGGTACAGTAAAACAGGTTAAAGGGACAGTAAACAGGTTAAAGGTACAGTACAGTAAAACAGGTTAAAGGGTACAGTACAGTAAAACAGGTTAAAGGGTACAGTAAAACAGGTTAAAGGGTACAGTAAAACAGGTTAAAGGGTACAGTACAGTAAAACAGGTTAAAGGGTACAGTACAGTAAAACAGGTTAAAGGTACAGTAAAACAGGTTAAAGGGTACAGTACAGTAAAACAGGTTAAAGGGTACAGTACAGTAAAACAGGTTAAAGGGTACAGTACAGTAAAACAGGTTAAAGGGTACAGTACAGTAAAACAGGTTAAAGGGTACAGTACAGTAAAACAGGTTAAAGGGTACAGTACAGTAAAACAGGTTAAAGGGTCACAGTACAGTAAAACAGGTTAAAGGTCACAGTACAGTAAAACAGGTTAAAGGGTACAGTACAGTAAAACAGGTTAAAGGGTACAGTACAGTAAAACAGGTTAAAGGGTACAGTACAGTAAAACAGGTTAAAGGGTACAGTAAAACAGGTTAAAGGGTACAGTACAGTAAAACAGGATAAAGGGTACAGTACAGTAAAACAGGTTAAAGGGGTACAGTACAGTAAAACAGGTTAAAGGGTACAGTACAGTAAAACAGGTTAAAGGGTACAGTACAGTAAAACAGGTTAAAGGGTACAGTAAAACAGGTTAAAGGGTACAGTACAGTAAAACAGGTTAAAGGGTACAGTACAGTAAAACAGGTTAAAGGTACAGTACAGTAAAACAGGTTAAAGGGTACAGTAAAACAGGTTAAAGGTACAGTACAGTAAAACAGGTTAAAGGTCACAGTACAGTAAAACAGGTTAAAGGTACAGTACAGTAAAACAGGTTAAAGGGTACAGTACAGTAAAACAGGTTAAAGGGTACAGTACAGTAAAACAGGTTAAAGGGTACAGTAAAACAGGTTAAAGGGTACAGTAAAACAGGTTAAAGGGTACAGTAAAACAGGTTAAAGGGTACAGTACAGTAAAACAGGTTAAAGGGTACAGTACAGTAAAACAGGTTAAAGGTCACAGTACAGTAAAACAGGTTAAAGGGTACAGTACAGTAAAACAGGTTAAAGGGTACAGTACAGTAAAACAGGTTAAAGGGTACAGTACAGTAAAACAGGTTAAAGGGTACAGTAAAACAGGTTAAAGGTACAGTACAGTAAAACAGGTTAAAGGTACAGTACAGTAAAACAGGTAAAGTACAGTACAGTAAACAGGTTAAAGGGTACAGTACAGTAAAACAGGTTAAAGGGTACAGTAAAACAGGTTAAAGGGTACAGTACAGTAAAACAGGTTAAAGGGTACAGTAAAACAGGTTAAATGGTACAGTACAGTAAAACAGGTTAAAGGGTACAGTACAGTAAAACAGGTTAAAGGGTACAGTAAAACAGGTTAAAGGGTACAGTACAGTAAAACAGGTTAAAGGGTACAGTACAGTAAAACAGGTTAAATGGTACAGTACAGTAAAACAGGTTAAAGGGTACAGTACAGTAAAACAGGTTAAAGGGTACAGTAAAACAGGTTAAAGGGTACAGTACAGTAAACAGGTTAAAGGGTACAGTACAGTAAAACAGGTTAAATGGGTACAGTACAGTAAAACAGGTTAAAGGGTACAGTACAGTAAACAGGTTAAAGGGTACAGTACAGTAAAACAGGTTAAAGGGTACAGTACAGTAAAACAGGTTAAATGGTACAGTACAGTAAAACAGGTTAAATGGTACAGTACAGTAAAACAGGTTAAAGGGTACAGTACAGTAAAACAGGTTAAAGGGTACAGTACAGTAAAACAGGTTAAAGGGTACAGTACAGTAAAACAGGTTAAAGGGTACAGTACAGTAAAACAGGTTAAAGGGTACAGTAAAACAGGTTAAAGGGTACAGTACAGTAAAACAGGTTAAAGGTCACAGTACAGTAAAACAGGTTAAAGGGTACAGTACAGTAAAACAGGTTAAAGGGTACAGTAAAACAGGTTAAAGGGTACAGTACAGTAAAACAGGTTAAAGGGTACAGTACAGTAAAACAGGTTAAAGGGTACAGTACAGTAAAACAGGTTAAAGGTCACAGTACAGTAAAACAGGTTAAAGGGTACAGTACAGTAAAACAGGTTAAAGGGTACAGTACAGTAAAACAGGTTAAAGGGTACAGTACAGTAAAACAGGTTAAAGGTCACAGTACAGTAAAACAGGTTAAAAGGTCCAGTACAGTAAAACAGGTTAAAGGTCACAGTACAGTAAAACAGGTTAAAGGGTACAGTACAGTAAATCAGGTTAAAGGGTACAGTACAGTAAAACAGGTTAAAGGGTACAGTACAGTAAAACAGGTTAAAGGGTACAGTACAGTAAAACAGGTTAAAGGTCACAGTACAGTAAAACAGGTTAAAGGGTACAGTAAAACAGGTTAAAGGGTACAGTACAGTAAAACAGGTTAAAGGGTACAGTAAAACAGGTTAAAGGGTACAGTACAGTAAAACAGGTTAAAGGGTACAGTAAAACAGGGTAAAGGGTACAGTAAAACAGGTTAAAGGGTACAGTACAGTAAAACAGGTTAAAGGGTACAGTACAGTAAAACAGGTTAAAGGGTACAGTACAGTAAAACAGGTTAAAGGTCACAGTACAGTAAAAGAGGTTAAAGGGTACAGTACAGTAAAACAGGTTAAAGGGTACAGTACAGTAAAACATGTTAAAGGGTACAGTACAGTAAAACAGGTTAAAGGGTACAGTACAGTAAAACAGGTTAAAGGGTACAGTACAGTAAAACAGGTTAAAGGGTACAGTACAGTAAAACAGGTTAAAGGGTACAGTACAGTAAAATAGGTTAAAGGGTACAGTACAGTAAAACAGGTTAAAGGGTACAGTACAGTAAAACAGGTTAAAGGGTACAGTACAGTAAAACAGGTTAAAGGGTACAGTACAGTAAAACAGGTTAAAGGGTACAGTACAGTAAAACAGGTTAAAGGGTACAGTACAGTAAAACAGGTTAAAGGGTACAGTAAAACAGGTTAAAGGGTACAGTACAGTAAAACAGGTTAAAGGGTACAGTACAGTTAAACAGGTTAAAGGGTACAGTACAGTAAAACAGGTTAAATGGTACAATAAAACAGGTTAAAGGGTACAGTAAAACAGGTTAAAGGTCACAGTACAGTAAAACAGGTTAAAGGGTACAGTACAGTAAAACAGGTTAAATGGTACAGTACAGTAAAACAGGTTAAAGGGTACAGTACAGTAAAACAGGTTAAAGGTCACAGTACAGTAAAACAGGTTAAATGGTACAGTACAGTAAAACAGGTTAAAGGGTACAGTACAGTAAAACAGGTTAAATGGTACAGTACAGTAAAACAGGTTAAAGGGTACAGTACAGTAAAACAGGTTAAAGGTCACAGTACAGTAAAACAGGTTAAAGGGTACAGTACAGTAAAACAGGTTAAAGGGTACAGTACAGTAAAACAGGTTAAAGGGTACAGTAAAACAGGTTAAAGGGTACAGTAAAACAGGTTAAAGGGTACAGTAAAACAGGTTAAAGGGTACAGTACAGTAAAACAGGTTAAAGGGTACAGTACAGTAAAACAGGTTAAAGGTCACAGTACAGTAAAACAGGTTAAAGGGTACAGTACAGTAAAACAGGTTAAAGGGTACAGTACAGTAAAACAGGTTAAAGGGTACAGTACAGTAAAACAGGTTAAAGGGTACAGTAAAACAGGTTAAAGGGTACAGTACAGTAAAACAGGTTAAAGGGTACAGTACAGTAAAACAGGTTAAAGGGTACAGTACAGTAAACAGGTTAAAGGGTACAGTACAGTAAAACAGGTTAAAGGGTACAGTAAAACAGGTTAAAGGGTACAGTACAGTAAAACAGGTTAAAGGGTACAGTAAAACAGGTTAAATGGTACAGTACAGTAAAACAGGTTAAAGGGTACAGTACAGTAAAACAGGTTAAAGGGTACAGTACAACAGGTTAAAGGGTACAGTACAGTAAAACAGGTTAAAGGGTACAGTACAGTAAAACAGGTTAAATGGTACAGTACAGTAAAACAGGTTAAAGGGTACAGTACAGTAAAACAGGTTAAAGGGTACAGTAAAACAAGTTAAAGGGTACAGTACAGTAAAACAGGTTAAAGGGTACAGTACAGTAAAACAGGTTAAATGGTACAGTACAGTAAAACAGGTTAAAGGGTACAGTACAGTAAAACAGGTTAAAGGGTACAGTACAGTAAAACAGGTTAAAGGGTACAGTACAGTAAAACAGGTTAAAGGGTACAGTAAAACAGGTTAAAGGGTACAGTACAGTAAAACAGGTTAAAGGTCACAGTACAGTAAAACAGGTTAAAGGGTACAGTACAGTAAAACAGGTTAAAGGGTACAGTAAAACAGGTTAAAGGGTACAGTACAGTAAAACAGGTTAAAGGGTACAGTACAGTAAAACAGGTTAAAGGGTACAGTACAGTAAAACAGGTTAAAGGTCACAGTACAGTAAAACAGGTTAAAGGGTACAGTACAGTAAAACAGGTTAAAGGGTACAGTACAGTAAAACAGGTTAAAGGGTACAGTACAGTAAAACAGGTTAAAGGTCACAGTACAGTAAAACAGGTTAAAAGGTCCAGTACAGTAAAACAGGTTAAAGGTCACAGTACAGTAAAACAGGTTAAAGGGTACAGTACAGTAAATCAGGTTAAAGGGTACAGTACAGTAAAACAGGTTAAAGGGTACAGTACAGTAAAACAGGTTAAAGGGTACAGTACAGTAAAACAGGTTAAAGGTCACAGTACAGTAAAACAGGTTAAAGGGTACAGTAAAACAGGTTAAAGGGTACAGTACAGTAAAACAGGTTAAAGGGTACAGTAAAACAGGTTAAAGGGTACAGTACAGTAAAACAGGTTAAAGGGTACAGTAAAACAGGGTAAAGGGTACAGTAAAACAGGTTAAAGGGTACAGTACAGTAAAACAGGTTAAAGGGTACAGTACAGTAAAACAGGTTAAAGGGTACAGTACAGTAAAACAGGTTAAAGGTCACAGTACAGTAAAAGAGGTTAAAGGGTACAGTACAGTAAAACAGGTTAAAGGGTACAGTACAGTAAAACATGTTAAAGGGTACAGTACAGTAAAACAGGTTAAAGGGTACAGTACAGTAAAACAGGTTAAAGGGTACAGTACAGTAAAACAGGTTAAAGGGTACAGTACAGTAAAACAGGTTAAAGGGTACAGTACAGTAAAATAGGTTAAAGGGTACAGTACAGTAAAACAGGTTAAAGGGTACAGTACAGTAAAACAGGTTAAAGGGTACAGTACAGTAAAACAGGTTAAAGGGTACAGTACAGTAAAACAGGTTAAAGGGTACAGTACAGTAAAACAGGTTAAAGGGTACAGTACAGTAAAACAGGTTAAAGGGTACAGTAAAACAGGTTAAAGGGTACAGTACAGTAAAACAGGTTAAAGGGTACAGTACAGTTAAACAGGTTAAAGGGTACAGTACAGTAAAACAGGTTAAATGGTACAATAAAACAGGTTAAAGGGTACAGTAAAACAGGTTAAAGGTCACAGTACAGTAAAACAGGTTAAAGGGTACAGTACAGTAAAACAGGTTAAATGGTACAGTACAGTAAAACAGGTTAAAGGGTACAGTACAGTAAAACAGGTTAAAGGTCACAGTACAGTAAAACAGGTTAAATGGTACAGTACAGTAAAACAGGTTAAAGGGTACAGTACAGTAAAACAGGTTAAATGGTACAGTACAGTAAAACAGGTTAAAGGGTACAGTACAGTAAAACAGGTTAAAGGTCACAGTACAGTAAAACAGGTTAAAGGGTACAGTACAGTAAAACAGGTTAAAGGGTACAGTACAGTAAAACAGGTTAAAGGGTACAGTACAGTAAAACAGGTTAAAGGGTACAGTACAGTAAAACAGGTTAAATGGTACAGTACAGTAAAACAGGTTAAAGGGTACAGTACAGTAAAACAGGTTAAAGTGTACAGTAAAACAGGTTAAAGGTCACAGTACAGTAAAACAGGTTAAATGGTACAGTACAGTAAAACAGGTTAAAGGGTACAGTACAGTAAAACAGGTTAAAGGGTACAGTACAGTAAAACAGGTTAAAGGGTACAGTAAAACAGGTTAAAGGGTACAGTACAGTAAAACAGGTTAAAGGGTACAGTACAGTAAAACAGGTTAAAGGGTACAGTACAGTAAAACAGGTTAAAGGGTACAGTAAAACAGGTTAAAGGGTACAGTACAGTAAAACAGGTTAAATGGTACAGTACAGTAAAACAGGTTAAAGGGTACAGTACAGTAAAACAGGTTAAAGGGTACAGTAAAACAGGTTAAAGGTCACAGTACAGTAAAACAGGTTAAATGGTACAGTACAGTAAAACAGGTTAAAGGCTACAGTACAGTAAAACAGGTTAAAGGGTACAGTAAAACAGGTTAAAGGGTACAGTACAGTAAAACAGGTTAAATGGTACAGTACAGTAAAACAGGTTAAAGGGTACAGTAAAACAGGTTAAAGGTCACAGTACAGTAAAACAGGTTAAAGGGTACAGTAAAACAGGTTAAAGGGTACAGTACAGTAAAACAGGTTAAAGGGTACAGTACAGTAAAACAGGTTAAAGGGTACAGTACAGTAAAACAGGTTAAAGGGTACAGTAAAACAGGTTAAAGGGTACAGTACAGTAAAACACGTTAAAGGTCACAGTACAGTAAAACAGGTTAAAGGGTACAGTACAGTAAAACAGGTTAAAGGTCAGAGTACAGTAAAACAGGTTAAATGGTACAGTAAAACAGGTTAAAGGGTACAGTACAGTAAAACAGGTTAAAGGGTCCAGTACAGGAAAACATGTTAAATGGTACAGTACAGTAAAACAGGTTAAAGGGTACAGTAAAACAGGTTAAAGGGTACAGTACAGTAAAACAGGTTAAAGGGTACAGTACAGTAAAACAGGTTAAAGGGTACAGTACAGTAAAACAGGTTAAAGGGTACAGTAAAACAGGTTAAAGGGTACAGTACAGTAAAACAGGTTAAAGGTCACAGTACAGTAAAACAGGTTAAAGGGTACAGTACAGTAAAACAGGTTAAAGGGTCCAGTACAGTAAAACAGGTTAAAGGGTACAGTACAGTAAAACAGGTTAAAGGGTACAGTAAAACAGGTTAAAGGGTACAGTACAGTAAAACAGGTTAAAGGGTACAGTAAAACAGGTTAAAGGGTACAGTACAGTAAAACAGGTTAAAGGGTACAGTACAGTAAAACAGGTTAAAGGGTACAGTACAGTAAAACAGGTTAAAGGTCACAGTACAGTAAAACAGGTTAAAGGGTACAGTACAGTAAAACAGGTTAAAGGGTACAGTAAAACAGGTTAAAGGGTACAGTACAGTAAAACAGGTTAAAGGTCACAGTACAGTAAAACAGGTTAAAGGGTACAGTACAGTAAAACAGGTTAAAGGGTACAGTAAAACAGGTTAAAGGGTACAGTACAGTAAAACAGGTTAAAGGGTACAGTACAGTAAAACAGGTTAAAGGTCACAGTACAGTAAAACAGGTTAAAGGGTACAGTACAGTAAAACAGGTTAAAGGGTACAGTACAGTAAAACAGGTTAAAGGGTACAGTACAGTAAAACAGGTTAAAGGTCACAGTACAGTAAAACAGGTTAAAAGGTCCAGTACAGTAAAACAGGTTAAAGGTCACAGTACAGTAAAACAGGTTAAAGGGTACAGTACAGTAAAACAGGTTAAAGGGTACAGTACAGTAAAACAGGTTAAAGGGTACAGTACAGTAAAACAGGTTAAAGGGTACAGTACAGTAAAACAGGTTAAAGGGTACAGTAAAACAGGTTAAAGGGTACAGTAAAACAGGTTAAAGGGTACAGTACAGTAAAACAGGTTAAAGGGTACAGTAAAACAGGTTAAAGGGTACAGTACAGTAAAACAGGTTAAAGGGTACAGTACAGTAAAACAGGTTAAAGGGTACAGTACAGTAAAACAGGTTAAAGGTCACAGTACAGTAAAAGAGGTTAAAGGGTACAGTAAAACAGGTTAAAGGGTACAGTACAGTAAAACATGTTAAAGGGTACAGTACAGTAAAACAGGTTAAAGGGTACAGTACAGTAAAACAGGTTAAAGGGTACAGTACAGTAAAACAGGTTAAAGGGTACAGTAAAACAGGTTAAAGGGTACAGTACAGTAAAACAGGTTAAAGGGTACAGTACAGTAAAACAGGTTAAATGGTACAGTACAGTAAAACAGGTTAAAGGGTACAGTACAGTAAAACAGGTTAAAGGGTACAGTACAGTAAAACAGGTTAAAGGGTACAGTACAGTAAAACAGGTTAAATGGTACAGTACAGTAAAACAGGTTAAAGGTCACAGTACAGTAAAACAGGTTAAAGGTCACAGTACAGTAAAACAGGTTAAAGGGTACAGTACAGTAAAACAGGTTAAAGGGTACAGTAAAACAGGTTAAAGGGTACAGTACAGTAAAACAGGTTAAAGGGTACAGTACAGTAAAACAGGTTAAAGGGTACAGTAAAACAGGTTAAAGGGTACAGTACAGTAAAACAGGTTAAAGGGTACAGTACAGTAAAACAGGTTAAAGGTCAGAGTACAGTAAAAGAGGTTAAATGGTACAGTAAAACAGGTTAAAGGGTACAGTACAGTAAAACAGGTTAAAGGGTCCAGTACAGTAAAACATGTTAAATGGTACAGTACAGTAAAACAGGTTAAAGGGTACAGTAAAACAGGTTAAAGGGTACAGTACAGTAAAACAGGTTAAAGGGTACAGTACAGTAAAACAGGTTAAAGGGTACAGTACAGTAAAACAGGTTAAAGGGTACAGTAAAACAGGTTAAAGGGTACAGTACAGTAAAACAGGTTAAAGGGTACAGTACAGTAAAACAGGTTAAAGGGTACAGTACAGTAAAACAGGTTAAAGGGTACAGTACAGTAAAACAGGTTAAAGGGTACAGTAAAACAGGTTAAAGGGTACAGTACAGTAAAACAGGTTAAAGGGTACAGCACAGTAAAACAGGTTAAAGGGTACAGTAAAACAGGTTAAAGGGTACAGTACAGTAAAACAGGTTAAAGGGTACAGTACAGTAAAACAGGTTAAAGGGTAGAGTACAGTAAAACAGGTTAAAGGGTACAGTAAAACAGGTTTAAGGGTACAGTACAGTAAAACAGGTTAAAGGGTACAGTACAGTAAAACAGGTTAAAGGTCACAGTACAGTAAAACAGGTTAAAGGTCACAGTACTGTAAAACAGGTTAAAGGTCACAGTACAGTAAAACAGGTTAAAGGGTACAGTACAGTAAAACAGGTTAAAGGGTCCAGTACAGTAAAACAGGTTAAAGGGTACAGTACAGTAAAACAGGTTAAAGGGTACAGTAAAACAGGTTAAAGGGTACAGTACAGTAAAACAGGTTAAAGGGTACAGTAAAACAGGTTAAAGGGTACAGTACAGTAAAACAGGTTAAAGGGTACAGTACAGTAAAACAGGTTAAAGGGTACAGTACAGTAAAACAGGTTAAAGGTCACAGTACAGTAAAACAGGTTAAAGGGTACAGTACAGTAAAACAGGTTAAAGGGTACAGTAAAACAGGTTAAAGGGTACAGTACAGTAAAACAGGTTAAAGGTCACAGTACAGTAAAACAGGTTAAAGGGTACAGTACAGTAAAACAGGTTAAAGGGTACAGTAAAACAGGTTAAAGGGTACAGTACAGTAAAACAGGTTAAAGGGTACAGTACAGTAAAACAGGTTAAAGGTCACAGTACAGTAAAACAGGTTAAAGGGTACAGTACAGTAAAACAGGTTAAAGGGTACAGTACAGTAAAACAGGTTAAAGGGTACAGTACAGTAAAACAGGTTAAAGGTCACAGTACAGTAAAACAGGTTAAAAGGTCCAGTACAGTAAAACAGGTTAAAGGTCACAGTACAGTAAAACAGGTTAAAGGGTACAGTACAGTAAAACAGGTTAAAGGGTACAGTACAGTAAAACAGGTTAAAGGGTACAGTAAAACAGGTTAAAGGGTACAGTACAGTAAAACAGGTTAAAGGTCACAGTACAGTAAAACAGGTTAAAGGGTACAGTACAGTAAAACAGGTTAAAGGGTACAGTACAGTAAAACAGGTTAAAGGGTACAGTACAGTAAAACAGGTTAAAGGGTACAGTACAGTAAAACAGGTTAAAGGGTACAGTAAAACAGGTTAAAGGGTACAGTAAAACAGGTTAAAGGGTACAGTACAGTAAAACAGGTTAAAGGGTACAGTAAAACAGGTTAAAGGGTACAGTACAGTAAAACAGGTTAAAGGGTACAGTACAGTAAAACAGGTTAAAGGGTACAGTACAGTAAAACAGGTTAAAGGTCACAGTACAGTAAAAGAGGTTAAAGGGTACAGTAAAACAGGTTAAAGGGTACAGTACAGTAAAACATGTTAAAGGGTACAGTACAGTAAAACAGGTTAAAGGGTACAGTACAGTAAAACAGGTTAAAGGGTACAGTACAGTAAAACAGGTTAAAGGGTACAGTAAAACAGGTTAAAGGGTACAGTACAGTAAAACAGGTTAAAGGGTACAGTACAGTAAAACAGGTTAAATGGTACAGTACAGTAAAACAGGTTAAAGGGTACAGTACAGTAAAACAGGTTAAAGGGTACAGTACAGTAAAACAGGTTAAAGGGTACAGTACAGTAAAACAGGTTAAATGGTACAGTACAGTAAAACAGGTTAAAGGTCACAGTACAGTAAAACAGGTTAAAGGTCACAGTACAGTAAAACAGGTTAAAGGGTACAGTACAGTAAAACAGGTTAAAGGGTACAGTAAAACAGGTTAAAGGGTACAGTACAGTAAAACAGGTTAAAGGGTACAGTACAGTAAAACAGGTTAAAGGGTACAGTAAAACAGGTTAAAGGGTACAGTACAGTAAAACAGGTTAAAGGGTACAGTACAGTAAAACAGGTTAAAGGTCAGAGTACAGTAAAAGAGGTTAAATGGTACAGTAAAACAGGTTAAAGGGTACAGTACAGTAAAACAGGTTAAAGGGTCCAGTACAGTAAAACATGTTAAATGGTACAGTACAGTAAAACAGGTTAAAGGGTACAGTAAAACAGGTTAAAGGGTACAGTACAGTAAAACAGGTTAAAGGGTACAGTACAGTAAAACAGGTTAAAGGGTACAGTACAGTAAAACAGGTTAAAGGGTACAGTAAAACAGGTTAAAGGGTACAGTACAGTAAAACAGGTTAAAGGGTACAGTACAGTAAAACAGGTTAAAGGGTACAGTACAGTAAAACAGGTTAAAGGGTACAGTACAGTAAAACAGGTTAAAGGGTACAGTAAAACAGGTTAAAGGGTACAGTACAGTAAAACAGGTTAAAGGGTACAGCACAGTAAAACAGGTTAAAGGGTACAGTAAAACAGGTTAAAGGGTACAGTACAGTAAAACAGGTTAAAGGGTACAGTACAGTAAAACAGGTTAAAGGGTAGAGTACAGTAAAACAGGTTAAAGGGTACAGTAAAACAGGTTTAAGGGTACAGTACAGTAAAACAGGTTAAAGGGTACAGTACAGTAAAACAGGTTAAAGGTCACAGTACAGTAAAACAGGTTAAAGGTCACAGTACTGTAAAACAGGTTAAAGGTCACAGTACAGTAAAACAGGTTAAAGGGTACAGTACAGTAAAACAGGTTAAAGGGTACAGTACAGTAAAACAGGTTAAAGGGTACAGTACAGTAAAACAGGTTAAAGGGTACAGTACAGTAAAACAGGTTAAAGGTCACAGTACAGTAAAACAGGTTAAAGGTCACAGTACAGTAAAACAGGTTAAAGGGTACAGTAAAACAGGTTAAAGGGTACAGTACAGTAAAACAGGTTAAAGGGTCCAGTACAGTAAAACATGTTAAATGGTACAGTACAGTAAAACAGGTTAAAGGGTACAGTAATTAGGTTAAAGGGTACAGTACAGTAAAACAGGTTAAAGGGTACAGTACAGTAAAACAGGTTAAAGGGTACAGTACAGTAAAACAGGTTAAAGGGTACAGTAAAACAGGTTAAAGGGTACAGTACAGTAAAACAGGTTAAAGGGTACAGTACAGTAAAACAGGTTAAAGGGTACAGTACAGTAAAACAGGTTAAAGGGTACAGTACAGTAAAACAGGTTAAAGGGTACAGTAAAACAGGTTAAATGGTACAGTACAGTAAAACAGGTTAAAGGGTACAGCACAGTAAAACAGGTTAAAGGGTACAGTAAAACAGGTTAAAGGGTACAGTACAGTAAAACAGGTTAAAGGGTACAGTACAGTAAAACAGGTTAAAGGGTAGAGTACAGTAAAACAGGTTAAAGGGTACAGTAAAACAGGTTAAAGGGTACAGTACAGTAAAACAGGTTAAAGGGTACAGTACAGTAAAACAGGTTAAAGGTCACAGTACAGTAAAACATGTTAAAGGTCACAGTACTGTAAAACAGGTTAAAGGTCACAGTACAGTAAAACAGGTTAAAGGGTACAGTACAGTAAAACAGGTTAAAGGGTACAGTACAGTAAAACAGGTTAAAGGGTACAGTACAGTAAAACAGGTTAAAGGGTACAGTACAGTAAAACAGGTTAAAGGTCACAGTACAGTAAAACAGGTTAAAGGTCACAGTACAGTAAAACAGGTTAAAGGGTACAGTAAAACAGGTTAAAGGGTACAGTACAGTAAAACAGGTTAAAGGGTACAGTACAGTAAAACAGGTTAAAGGGTACAGTAAAACAGGTTAAAGGGTATGGTACAGTAAAACAGGTTAAAGGGTACAGTACAGTAAAACAGGTTAAAGGTCACAGTACAGTAAAACAGGTTAAAGGTCACAGTACAGTAAAACAGGTTAAAGGGTACAGTAAAACAGGTTAAAGGGTACAGTACAGTAAAACAGGTTAAAGGGTACAGTACAGTAAAACAGGTTAAAGGGTACATTACAGTAAAACAGGTTAAAGGGTACAGTACAGTAAAACAGGTTAAAGGGTACAGTACAGTAAAACAGGTTAAAGGGTACAGTACAGTAAAACAGGTTAAAGGGTACATTACAGTAAAACAGGTTAAAGGGTACAGTAAAACAGGTTAAAGGTCACAGTACTGTAAAACAGGTTAAAGGTCACAGTACAGTAAAACAGGTTAAAGGGTACAGTAAAACAGGTTAAAGGGTACAGTACAGTAAAACAGGTTAAAGGGTACAGTACAGTAAAACAGGTTAAAGGGTACATTACAGTAAAACAGGTTAAAGGGTACAGTACAGTAAAACAGGTTAAAGGGTACAGTACAGTAAAACAGGTTAAAGGGTACAGTACAGTAAAACAGGTTAAAGGGTACAGTAAAACAGGTTAAAGGGTACAGTACAGTAAAACAGGTTAAAGGGTACAGTACAGTAAAACAGGTTAAAGGGTACAGTACAGTAAAACAGGTTAAAGGGTACAGTAAAACAGGTTAAAGGGTACAGTACAGTAAAACAGGTTAAAGGGTACAGTAAAACAGGTTAAAGGGTACAGTACAGTGAAACAGGTTAAAGGGTACAGTACAGTAAAACAGGTTAAAGGGTACAGTACAGTAAAACAGGTTAAAGGTCACAGTACAGTAAAACAGGTTAAAGGGTACAGTACAGTAAAACAGCTTAAAAGTCACATGAAAGAGACAGTTGATGGGAATATTATGAGGAAACTGACAACTTTATTATCTAGCATGTACCAGACGTGTGGTAAAGTGGCAATGATATTAGTAAGTACTGAATATAGTAATATAATATATGTAATTTAGCAGACACAAAATGACTTATCGCTCTTATCCAAAATGACTTATCGCTCCCCCAGCCGGAGTTGAACCCACATTCCAGCCGTGCTCTGCCAACTAACACACTTCTTCTCCTTCTTCTTCTTCTTCTTCTTCTTCTTCTTCTTCTTCTTCTTCTTCTTCTTCTTCTTCTTCTCCTTCTTCTTCTTCTTCTTCTTCTTCATAGTATTCCTTTTATTCCTTTTATTCCAATGCAAAAACGATTGTGATTTTTTTCTTACTACTAGAGACTGATTAACTTCACTCTCTTAGATGCATCTTAAAAACATTCTCAGCTTAGTTCCCGGCTGATTGATTGATTGATTGACGTGCAGTTTTACAAATTACAAATTAAATTGGATAAACCCAAAGTCTCAACATTACCAGCTAGCATCAATCCTCATTAGAAACAAACGCTTTACTTTAAACAAAGTGTCAGTGCTTTTTCCTTAGAAAGAGTTTTTGGAGATTTCATGGAAGGCTGCTTTCTTGTGGAAAGCAAAAGTAGACTTGGAAGATGTCAATTTGAACAATGTACTGTGTGGCTAAGCATGCTTGAACTTGTCTCGATTGGAAATGCAGTTGAATCATTGTCAGGGGGGGGAACGGCCCCGGCTATCGTTGAAGTGTGGGACTGGAACAGTCGTTCCTCATTGGCTGCCCTGTCATGGGTATAACGTTCCTCATTGGCTGCCCTGTCGTGGGTATAACGGGCTCGGTGTTATGGAGTGGGCCGTCCTCTCTACAACACATTTCTGGGGGGTTGATCATACCAGTCTAAATCACAGAGGCTGACACTCCCCAGGAAATGATTTTTTCCTTCGTCCCCTTCACTCAGGTAACGCTCTGAAAGCAGATGAACATTATCAAGGAACGCATTGACAATCATTTATCTGCCCATGCGTTACAGCGCTCTGAGGGTTTGAGACTGTTACAAGTGTAAAACCATTACAGCTCTCTGAGGGGTTGAGACCGTAAACTTGGTTCGAAACTCAATCTGGTGCAGGCCTTTGGCTGAAACAGGTCAGAGATGGATGGACCAGGAAGACGGAGGATGGCACACTACTCCCTATATAGTGCACTGCTTTTTGACCAGGGCCTTATGAGCTCTCTATGTACTGAATACTTTAGGATGCTATTTGAGAGACAGACATACTCTACCTCTGGATGTGGAGATATTTGCTGAATGACCAGTCATCAGACCAAGGGAAAACATCACCGGTCATCAGACCAAGGGGAAACATCACCAGTTATCAGACCAAAGGGGAAACATCACCGGTCATCAGACCAAGGGACAACATCACCAGTCATCAGACCAAGGGAAAACATCACCAGTCATCAGACCAAGGGAAAACATCACCAGTCATCAGACCAAGGAACAACATCACCAGTCATCAGACCAAGGGAAAACATCACCAGTCATCAGACCAAGGGAAAACATCACCAGTCATCAGACCAAGGGAAAACATCACCAGTCATCAGACCAAGGGAAAACATCACCAGTCATCAGACCAAGGGAAAACATCACCAGTCATCAGACCAAGGGAAAACATCACCAGTCATCAGACCAAGGGACAACATCACCAGTCATCAGACCAAGGGAAAACATCACCAGTCATCAGACCAAGGGAAAACATCACCAGTCATCAGACCAAGGGGGAAACATCACCAGTCATCAGACCAAGGGACAACATCACCAGTCATCAGACCAAGGGAAAACATCACCAGTCATCAGACCAAGGGAAAACATCACCAGTCATCAGACCAAGGGACAACATCACCAGTCATCAGACCAAGGGAAAACATCACCAGTCATCAGACCAAGGGAAAACATCACCAGTCATCAGACCAAGGGAAAACATCACCAGTCATCAGACCAAGGGAAAACATCACCAGTCATCAGACCAAGGGAAAACATCACCAGTCATCAGACCAAGGGAAAACATCACCAGTCATCAGACCAAGGGAAAACATCACCAGTTATCAGACCAAGGGACAACATCACCAGTTATCAGACCAAGGGAAAACATCACCAGTCATCAGACCAAGGGAAAACATCACCAGTCATCAGACCAAGGGAAAACATCACCAGTTATCAGACCAAGGGAAAACATCACCGGTCATCAGACCAAGGGAAAACATCACCGGTCATCAGACCAAGGGAAAACATATAGTCCAGATGTTCCTTGATGTGGTCCTGGATGATGAGCTCCCTCCGCTGCTGCTGCAAATATATTAAACCTCTAAAGACTTTTTCCAGCCAGTTGAGGTTTTTTCCATTTTTAGATGATGTCCTTACAACTCTACACCCAAAGTCCTTTATATGGGAGGATATTTGGTTGAGCTCGTCAATTTATGATCCTATCATCGTTTATGAAGGTTAAACGGACCTCGCGCTGCTTTGATATCTTTCATATCTCATTCCCCGTAGATTAACCAAGAGATAATTTGTCAGATGCAGCCATTTACCACAACTTGGATGTTGAAACAATTGGGAGCCGGGTCCATGCACCCTAGATCGTAAGCCGGGTCCATGCACCCTAGATCGTAAGCCGGGTCCATGCACCCTAGTTCGTAAGCCGGGTCCATGCACCCTAGTTCGTAAGCCGGGTCCATGCACCCTAGATCGTAAGCCGGGTCCATGCACCCTAGTTCGTAAGCCGGGTCCATGCACCCTAGTTCGTAAGCCGGGTCCATGCACCCTAGTTCGTAAGCCGGGTCCATGCACCCTAGTTCGTAAGCCGGGTCCATGCACCCTAGTTCGTAAGCCGGGTCCATGCACCCTAGTTCGGAAGCCGGGTCCATGCTCCCTAGTTCGGAAGCCGGGTCCATGCTCCCTAGTTCGGAAGCCGGATCCATGCACCCTAGTTCGTAAGCCGGGTCCATGCACCCTAGTTCAGAAGCCGGGTCCATGCACCCTAGTTCAGAAGCCGGGTCCATGCACCCTAGTTCAGAAGCCGGGTCCATGCATCCTAGTTCGGAAGCCGGGTCCATGCACCCTAATTCAGAAGCCGGATCCATGCTCCCTAGTTCAGAAGCCGGGTCCGTTTACTGTCAATGCCTACTGTAATATCTCTATCTAGCTCTGGGTCCATGTGGTGTTGGCTATGAGTGAAAGTCATTAGATTTGATCTACCACCAACCCTCCCCAATCCCCTCTTGGGACAGAGAGAGGTTGAGGAAGCATTTTCCCTGGGTTGTGTCCCAAATGGCACCCTAATCTCTATGGGGCCTGGTCAAAAGTAGTGCTCTGTAGAGGGAATAGGGTGCCATTTGGGATGCAACCCCTGGATTCTATGACCAGAGCCAAGTTGCTTCAATTAGGGCCCACGCATTACCACGGAGAGAAGCCCCTGTCAAACTATGCTCTTTGGCGCTCTGCAGGACTCACCGCTAACTGCCATGGTCGGATTCAGAGGTAGTGTCCCTCACGGGGACGACTGGACCATATAGAAGGCCGCAGAGTGGAGTTATTAAAAAATCACTAAGGGAGGAAAGGAGAAGAGAGGAGAGCCCCTGGACACTCTCTCTCTCTCTCTCTCTCTCTCTCTCGCTCTCTCTCTCTCTCTCTCTCTCTCTCTCTCTCTCTCTCTCTCTCTCTCTCTCTCTCTCTCTCTCTCTCTCTCTCTCTCTCTCTCTCTCTCTCTCTCTCTCTCTCTCTCTCTCTCTCTCTCTCTCTCTCTCTCTCTCCGAGTCCTAAGATAAATAATTAGCTACTGCTCCCTGGAACCCAGGAGCCGCCCAGAGCCCATCAACTGCTTCCTGAAACCTTCATTGTGCCTTCGAAGAGGATTGTCAGAGCCGGGCCACTGACATTCCGGGGGACGGGGGGACGGGGGGACGGGGGGGACGGGGGACGGGGGGACGGGGACGGGGGACGGGGGTAGGACTCATTCCTGGAATGATCAAGCAGGACTTTAATGAGAGCAGCTCTTAAGCAGTTATTTTCCACTGATACTTTAGATGTATCTTAAGGGGTACATAGGCTATGTTTCATGCCTGCAGTTTCCCACCGTCATTGTACAGTGTTTTTAATCAAGAGAGCTTGAGTGAAAAAGATTACAAAGTATTCTTTACACCGGGAAAATAAACTTTTCCCATTTCAGAATGTTAAATTAAATGGTACAGTCCTTTCTGATTAATTTAAAATCAACGTATGAACATATTCCATTTGTTGTAGCTAATTGGCTGACACCACTCTCTCTTGTAGAGATCAGAGGCTAGTTAGGTCACTGAGGGGTTATCAGTATCTTAAAACAAAGGGAAGTAGTGAACAGGCTTAGACATATCTGAACCATTAGAGTCGCTTTGCTGCCGCAAAGTTAATGTTTTGTCAGGGCCTGTTTCATCAGCTTTCTCCAATTATCTGTGCGAATCTGTCAGTGAAGTCTGAAGGAGTTTGGGAGTGGGAGTAGCATTGTTATTTCATTTTATGAATCTATGTCAAACAAAGGTAGCGGACCCAAAAAAGCGGCACAGAGAAACATTAAGAGAATTACAATGTGCAGTAATTAGAAAATGTTCCATCATTGAGAAAATCCTCCCTCCCTCC
This sequence comes from Coregonus lavaretus, assembly GCF_964263955.1. Classification (NCBI taxonomy): domain Eukaryota; kingdom Metazoa; phylum Chordata; class Actinopteri; order Salmoniformes; family Salmonidae; genus Coregonus; species Coregonus lavaretus. The sequence continues at coordinate 409 of NW_028165910.1, read as the reverse complement.
CTCCCTCCCTCCCTCCCTCCCTCCCTCCCTCCTCCCTCCCTCCTCCTCCTCCCTCCCTCCCTCCCTCCCTCCCTCCCTCCCTCCCTCCCTCCCTCCCTCCCCTCCCTCCCCTCCCCTCCCTCCCTCCCTCCCTCCCTCTCTCTCTCTCTCTCTCCTCCCTCCCTCCCTCCCTCCCTCCTCCTCCTCTCTCCTCCCTCCTCCCTCCCTCCCTCCCTCCCTCCCTCCCTCCCTCCTCCCCCTCCCTCCCTCCCTCCTCCTCCTCCTCCTCTCTCCTCCTCTTCCTTCTTCTCCACCTCCCTTTCATCTTTACTTTCATCTGACCTTGGACTAAAAACGGCTCGATTTAATCAGACATTTTTTTTGGGTCGGAGTGGAAAAAAAGTTTTGCTCTTTTTGTAACACCTGGATA
>NW_028165911.1:0-25249 GCF_964263955.1 Coregonus lavaretus | reverse complement strand
CTCAAAAAAATAAAGGGAACACTAAAATAACACATCCTAGATCTGAATGAATGAAATAGTCGTATTAAATACTTTTTTCTTTACATAGTTGAATGTGCTGACAACAAAATCACACAAAAATTATCAATGGAAATCAAATTTATCAACCCATGGAGGTCTGTATTTGGAGTCACCCTCAAAATGAAAGTGGAAAACCACACTACAGGCTGATCCAACTTTGATGTAATGTCCTTAAAACAAGTCAAAATGAGGCTCAGTAGTGTGTCTGGCCTCCACGTGCCTGTATGACCTCCCTACAACGCCTGGGCATGCTCCTGATGAGGTGGCGGACGGTCTCCTGAGGGATCTCCTCCCAGACCTGGACTAAAGCATCCACCAACTCCTGGACAGTCTGTGGTGCAACGTGGCGTTGGTGGATGGAGCGAGACATGATGTCCCAGATGTGCTCAATTGGATTCAGGTCTGGGGAACGGGCGGGCCAGTCCATAGCATCAATGCCTTCCTCTTGCAGGAACTGCTGATACACTCCAGCCACATGAGGTCTAGCATTGTCTTGCATTAGGAGGAACCCAGGGCCAACCGCACCAGCATATGGTCTCACAAGGGGTCAGAGGATCTCATCTCGGTACCTAATGGCAGTCAGGCTACCTCTGGCGAGCACATGGAGGGCTGTGCGGCCCCCCAAAGAAATGCCACCCCACACCATGACTGACCCACCGCCAAACCGGTCATGCTGGAGGATGTTGCAGGCAGCAGAACGTTCTCCACGGCGTCTCCAGACTCTGTCACGTCTGTCACATGTGCTCAGTGTGAACCTGCTTTCATCTGTGAAGAGCACAGGGCGCCAGTGGCGAATTTGCCAATCTTGGTGTTCTCTGGCAAATGCCAAACGTCCTGCACGGTGTTGGGCTGTAAGCACAACCCCCACCTGTGGACGTCGGGCCCTCATACCACCCTCATGGAGTCTGTTTCTGACCGTTTGAGCAGACACATGCACATTTGTGGCCTGCTGGAGGTCATTTTGCAGGGCTCTGGCAGTGCTCCTCCTGCTCCTCCTTGCACAAAGGCGGAGGTAGCAGTCCTGCTGCTGGGTTGTTGCCCTCCTACGGCCTCCTCCACGTCTCCTGATGTACTGGCCTGTCTCCTGGTAGCGCCTCCATGCTCTGGACACTACGCTGACAGACACAGCAAACCTTCTTGCCACAGCTCGCATTGATGTGCCATCCTGGATGAGCTGCACTACCTGAGCCACTTGTGTGGGTTGTAGACTCTGTCTCATGCTACCACTAGAGTGAAAGCACCGCCAGCATTCAAAAGTGACCAAAACATCAGCCAGGAAGCATAGGAACTGAGAAGTGGTCTGTGGTCACCACCTGCAAAACCAGTCCTTTATTGGGGGTGTCTTGCTAATTGCCTATAATTTCCACCTGTTGTCTATTCCATTTGCACAACAGCATGTGAAATGTATTGTCAATCAGTGTTGCTTCCTAAGTGGACAGTTTGATTTCACAGAAGTGTGATTGACTTGGAGTTACATTGTGTTGTTTAAGTGTTCCCTTAATTTTTTTGAGCAATTGATTAGTTTAGTTGTTTTAAGGTTATCTTGTCTAACTATCACTAAGCACGTATAGGGGTGGTGGGATCATTGAGGTCGTTTTTCGGGGGGGGACGACGACAGTGGTGTGTGGTCATAAAAACTTAAAAAGTGGGGGTGTGGCCATCTTGTTCTCAAAAGGGTTTTTGCCTTTGTCATATGAGGTTGAAGAGGTAGTTGAGGGGAGGTTATTAAAAGTTAGAGTGAGGAATGAAAACATCACTATGTGTCTGATAAATGTATATGCCCCAGTGGTGGCAGTTGAGAGGGTAGGTTTTTTAGAGACATTATCAAATACCATTGAGAAATGTAATACTGAAGATTATTTATTTATTGCTGGGGATTTTAACTGCACAGTCAGTGATTTAGATAGAAATCACAAAGAACCTCATATAGCCTCAAGGACTTTTTTAAAACGCCTCATTGTAACACATGAACTGTGTGATATTTGGCGGAGTCAATATGAAGGCACGAGACAGTACACCTGGGCCCATGTGAGAGAGAACACCATCTCTATGGCCAGGTTAGATAGGTTTTATTGTTTTGAGCATCAATGAAAGCCCTAGAGTCTGAAATAATGGAACTCCTGACATTGGTTGAGACCACAGGAGATCGAGGCCATACTCAGGCCCTCAAGAGGAAAAAAGAGCACAGGGGGCATTGGTGAGAAGTACGTTTCAGGGAATCTCTGAAATGGATGCCTCATCCACATTTTTCTTTGGTTTAGAGAAAAAGAATGGACAAAGAAGAATTATTAATTGTCTCAAATCAGCTGTTGGACAGGAGCTCACGAGCCCTAGTGAAATTAGAAAGAGGGCAGTAGAGTTCTATGCTGAGCTCTACAAGTGTGAGTACAAAGAGGATAAAACAGTGACAGAGCAGTTCCTTGATGGGCTCACACAGGTGGCTGCAGAAGCTCAGGTTGAGATAGAGCAACCATTGTCTTTGCAGGAGCTATACACTGCATTAAAAGGAATGGAAAATGGAAGGGCACCAGGTATTGATGGGCTTCCCATTGACTTCTTTAAGTCTTTTTGTGCTATGTTGAGAGATGATTGGCTAGCAGTAGTTAATGATAGTTTGACCAGAGGGTTACTACCGATAAGCTGCAGAAGGGCTGTCCTCACCCTACTGCCCAAAAAGGGTGACCCTAGGGAGGTGAAGAACTGGAGGCCGATGGCTTTATTGTGCTCTGATTATAATATCCTGTCAAAGGCTTTGTCCAACAGGCTGAGGGAGGTGATGGGGCAAATCATACATATGGACCAGTCCTACTGTGTTCCCGGCAGGCAGATAGGGGATAACATTTATCTGATTCAGGATTTTATGGACGTCTCTAGGGCTATTGGGTTGGATGCTGGTCTAATTTCAATTGATCAGGAAAAGGCATTTGACCAAGTTGAACATCAATATTATGGCACACTTTTGAGGCGTTTGATTTCAGCTCTGGTTTTATTGCCATGATAAGGGTGATATATGGTGACATTGAAAGTGTATTGAAAGTTAACGGTGGCTTGAGTGCTCCTTTTAAAGTGTGTAGAGGTGTTAGGCAGGGATGTTCTTTGTCGGGTGTTATGATGTTTTCATAGTGTTGTGTGGACCAGGTTAGAGTTAGTAGATAAGTGACTTGGTGCCACAGAGTCTGCAATCCATTATGTCATGGGAGATTACTGATGTTTATGGTAGCATGATTGATGGATAGGATATACTGCCTTGGGGGACAAGAGAATAACATCAAAGAAGGGAGTGCCCACTGAGGGTTACCAGATGTGGTTGAAGAAACGTGTAACAGAGGGTATATAAGTGAGAGGGTCTCTTTGTTCAAGTTAGTTCGGAATAGCAAGAGGCAGAGCCCTGTCCTTCTGTTATAACGAACCATGGTACCTATTAAATATTTATATGAACTTCCCAGCTAAGTGTTAAATATCTTATTGCATCATTAATTACTTGATACCCTAGAAACGAATCATAACATTGGGAATGTTATATGCCATTGCTATAGAGCCACTACTAAATAGCATTAGAAGTCGCATTGAATGGGTGTACCTTTCAGAGGATATTCCTCCTATTTGTCTCTCAGCCTATGCTGATGATGTAGTTATTTGAGTGAAAAATCAAGTGGAGGTGGATAGTTTGAGTCTAATGGTTGATAGTTTTAGGGGAATATCCTCTGCAAAGGTAAATTGGGAAAAAAGTTGTGCTTTACAGATTGGATAATGGTCTGGAGGGATCATGGCTTTGCCAGGGGGGCTGGAATGGTGTAAGGGAGGTTTTAAGTATCTTGGAGTGTACCTAGGAGATGAGGGGACAATGGAAGAAAATTGGATTGGGGTGGTTGAAATGGTGGAAGGGAGGATGAGGAGATGGAGTTGGTTGTTATCTTGTATGTCATATAGGGGGTGCACTATTATAGTTAACAATGTGGTTGCCTCTGCACTGTGGCATCGGTTGTCAGTTTTAGAGCCACCATCTGGCCTTCTGGCTAAGATACAGGCGATTATTGTAGATTTATTTTGGGATAAATATCATTGGGTTCCACAAAGTGTTTTTGTATTTGTCAAAAGAAGAGGGGGGACAAGGTCTTGTACATCTTGCTAGTAGGGCTGCTGCTTTCCGGTTTCAATTTATTCAAACGTTGCTTTATGGACCGGAAAATGTGGTTTGGAGAGGGGTGGCAGGTCTTGTATTACAGCAGGTTGGGGAATTAGGTTTAAAGAAGGCTTTATTTTTGGTTGATAGTAGCCAGATTTCTAGGGAGGGAGTACCTCCGTTTTACAGAGGCCTTAAGGTGTGGAGCATAAGAAGGTGTCCAGACGCACTTCAACGGAGTCAGTGCATTGGCTGTTGGAGGAACCTCTGGTGTATGGGGCAAGACTGGATTGTACAACTGCAGCTGTTCCACATTTCTCCAAGATTCTGGTGAAGGGCAAAATCATCACCTTAAAACAGTTAATGGCCATGACTGGGCCCACCTTAATGGATGGAAGACGGGTGGCTGAACATTTGGGGGTGAGGTCGGAAAGGATTGTCGGACAACTGCTGGGAAGCTGCAGGAAGGCTCTGTCAGCAGAAGAGTGGGGTATGCTTTATAGTCACAAGAAGAAGGTACAAGATGAAAACGTCTCATTTCCAAGACTAGGGATTACACCCAATATCCCAGTCAGAAAGAAAACCGTTATTACTGGATTTGAGAGGGTTGGAAGAGGTGGGTTTGGATGAGGTGAATGGGAAAGACTTATATATTGGGTGTGTCAAGGTGTTGAATAAAGATACATTTAAAAATAGAAAAGACACTCCATGGAGGGTAAAATTGGGCATTGATGACAAGGTAAAGCCAGCATGGAGAGCACTGTACAAGCCTCCGTTACAAAAGGGTACTGGTGATATGCAATGGAGGGTTTTGCATGGCATCATTGCAGTTAATGCTTTTGTATCTGTTATTAACTCAGATGTTGGAGATGGATGTCCTTTATGTAATATAAGAGAAACAATTTTTCACTTTTTTATGGAGTGTGAGAGGATAAAGCCTGTTGCTGTTTTAGGAATGACATTTGTTGTTTCATTTCTGAAAAGGCAGTGTGCCATTATTTGTGTTAACGCTTGAGTATAAAATAAAGGTTTTATCAAAACTTTTAAAAACTCTCTCTCTCTCTCTCTCTCTCTCTCTCTCTCTCTCTCTCTCTCTCTTATCTCTCTCTCATTCTCTCTCAATTCAATTTAAGGTGCTTTATTGGCATGGGAAACATATGTTTACATTGCCAAAGCAAGTGAAATGGATAAACAAAAGTGAAATAAAAAGTGAAATGTAAATATTACACTCACACAAGTTCCAAAATAATGAAGATATTTCAAATGTCATATTATGTCTATATACAGTGTTGTGGCGATGTGCACATAGTTAAAGTAAAAAAGGGAAAATAAATAAACATAAATATGGGTTGTATTTACAATGGTGTATGTTCTTCACTGGATGCCCTTTCCTTGTGGCAACAGGTCACAAATCTTGCTGCTGTGATTGCACACTGTGGTATTTCACCTAATAGATATGAGAGTTGATCAAAATTGGATTAGTTTTTCGAATTGTTTGTGTAATCTGAGGGAAATATGTGTCTCTAATATGGTCATACATTTGGCAAGAGGTTAGGAAGTGCAGCTCAGTTTCCAACTCATTTTGTGGGCAGTGTGCACATAGCCTGTCTTCTCTTGAGAGCCAGGTCTACCTACGGCGACCTTTCTCAATAGCAAGGCCATGCTCACTGAGTCTGTACATAGTCAAAGCTCTCTTTCTCCTTCTCCTTCTCCTTCTCTCTCTCTCTCTCTCTCTCTCTCTCTCTCTCTCTCTCTCTCTCTCTCTCTCTCTCTCTCTCTCTCTCTCTCTCTCTCTCTCTCTCTCTCTCTCTCTCTCTCTCTCTGTCTCTGTCTCTGTCTCTGTCTCTCTCAGCCTCATTGGGCTCCAGAGTGGCGCAGTGGTCTAAGGCACTGCATCTCAGTGCTTGAGGCGTCACTACAGACCCCCTGGTTAGATTCCAGGCTGTATCACAACCGGCCGTGATTGGGAGTCCCATAGGGCGGTGCAGAATTGGCCCAGCGTCGTCCGGGTTTGGCCGGTGTAGGCTGTCATTGTAAATAAGAATTGTTCTTAACTGACTTGCCTAGTTAAATAACAAAATAAAAATTATCTTGCTCTCTCTCTCCTCTCTCTCAACTGAGATGGAGACACTTGGTTACACAATTTCTCTTGTTTGTTTATCATTGAAAGCTTTGAGAGCATGTGGCTTCTCAGTAGTGTGAAATGGGATTGTGTTTCTCTGTATTTTTGTTTCATCGGTAGGATTAAAAAACATGACTTAGTACTTGGTGGCAAAACCCTTGTTGGCAATCACAGAGGTCAGACATGTCTTGTAGTTGGCCACCAGGTTTGCACACATCTCAGGAGGGATTTTGTCCCACTCCTCTTTGCAGATCTTCTCAAAGTCATTAAGGTTTCGAGGCTGACGTTTGGCAACTCAAACCTTCAGCTCCCTCCACAGATTTTCTATGGGATTAAGGTCTGGAGACTGGCTAGGCCACTCCAGGACCTTAATGTGCTTCTTCTTGAGCCACTCCTTTGTTGCCTTGGCCGTGTGTTTTGGGTCATTGTCATGCTGGAATTCCCATCTACGACCCATTTTCAATGCCCTGGCTGAGGGAAGGAGGTTCTCACCCAAGATTTGACGGTACATGGCCCCGTCCATCGTCCCTTTGATGCGGTGAAGTTGTCCTGTCCCCTTAGCAGAAAAACACCCCCAAAGCATAATGTTTCCACCTCCATGTTTGACGGTGGGGATGGTGTTCTTGGGGTCATAGGCAGCATTCCTCCTCCTCCAAACACGGCGAGTTGAGTTGATGCCAAAGAGCTCGATTTTGGTCTCATTTGACCACAAGACTTTCACCCAGTTCTCCTCTGAATCATTCAGATGTTCATTGGCAAACTTCAGACGGGCCTGTATATGTGCTTTCTTGAGCAGGGGGACCTTGCGGGCGCTGCAGGATTTCAGTCTTTCACGGCATAGTGTGTTACCAATTGTTTTCTTGGTGACTATGGTCCCAGCTGCCTTGAGATCATTGACAAGATCCTCCCGTGTTGTGCTGGGCTGATTACTCACCGTTCTCATGATCATTGCAACTCCACGAGGTGAGATCTTGCATGGAGCCCCAGGCCGAGGGAGATTGACAGTTATTTTGTGTTTCTTCCATTTGCGAATAATCGCACCAACTGTTGTCACCTTCTCACCAAGCTGCTTGGCGATGGTCTTGTAGCCCATTCCAGCCTTGTGTATGTCTACAATCTTGTCCCTGACATCCTTGGAGAGCTCTTTGGTCTTGGCCATGGTGGAGAGTTTGGAATCTGATTGATTGATTGCTTCTGTGGACAGGTGTCTTTTATACAGGTAACAAGCTGAGATTAGGAGCACTCCCTTTAAGAGTGTGCTCCTAATCTCAGCTCGTTACCTGTATAAAAGACACCTGGGAGCCAGAAATCTTTCTGATTGAGAGGGGGTCAAATGCTTATTTCCCTCATTAAAATGCAAATCAATTTATAAAATTTTTGACATGCGTTTTTCTGGAGTTTTTGTTGTTATTCTGTCTCTCACTGTTGAAATAAAGCTACCATTAAAATTATAGACTGATCATTTCTTTGTCAGTGGGCAAACGTACAAAATCAGCAGGGGTTCAAATACTTTTTTCCCTCACTGTATGTTCCAGTGAAGGGTTTTTCTTTATTTTTACTAAATTGCAGAATAATAGTGAAGACATCAAAACTATGAAAAAACACATATGGAATCATGTAGTAACCAAAGAAGTGTTAAACAAATCAAAGTATATTTTATATTTGAGATTCTTCAAATAGCCACCCTTTGCCAAGATGACGGCTTTGCACACTCTTGGCATTCTCTCAACCAGCTTCACCTGGAATGCTTTTCCAGCAGTCTTGAAAGAGTTCCCACATATGCTGAGCACTTGTTGGCTGCTTTTCCTTCACTCTGCGGTCCGACTCATCCCAGACCATCTCAATTGGGTTGAGGTCGGGGGATTGTGGAGGCCAGGTCATCTGTGCATCACTCCATCACTCTCCTTCTTGGTAAAATAGCCCTTACACAGCCTGGAGGTGTGTGGGTCAGTGTCCTGTTGAAAAACAAATGATAGTCCCACTAAGCCCAAACCAGATGGGATGGCGTATCGCTGCAGAATGCTGTGGTAGCCATGCTGGTTAAGTGTGCCTTGAATTCTAAATAAATCACAGAACATGTCACCAGCAAAGCACCCCCACACCATAACACATCCTCCTCCATGCTTTACGATGGGAACTACACATGCAAAGATCATCCGTTCACCCACACTGTGTCTCACGGTGTCCAAATCTCCAATTTGGACTCCAGACCAAAGGACAAATTTACACCAGTTTAATGTCCACTGCTCGTGTTTCTTGGCCCAAGCAGGTCTCTTCTCATTATTGGTGTTCTTTAGTAGTGGTTTCTTTGCAGCAATTCGACCATAAAGGCCTGATTCACACAGTCCCCACTGAACAGTTGATGTTGAGATGTGTCTGTTACTTGAACTCTGTGAAGCATTTATTTGGGCTGCAATTTCTGAGGCTCTAATGAACTTATCCTCTGCAGCAGAGGTAACTCTGGGTCTTCCGTTCCTGTGGTGGTCCTCATGAGAGCCAGTTTCATCATAGCGCTTGATGGTTTTTGCGACTGCACTTGAAGAAACGTTCAAAGTTGTTTACATTTTCCGTATTGACTGACCTTGATGTCTTAAAGTAATGATGGACTGTCGTTTCTCTTTGCTTATTTGAGCTGTTCGTACCATAATATGGACTTGGTCTTTTACCAAATAGGGCTATCTTCTGTATACCCCCCCTATCTTGTAACAACACAGCTGATTGGCTCAAAAACATTAAGAAGGAAATAAATTCCACAAATTAACTTTTAAGAAGGCACACCTGTTAATTGAAATGCATTCCAGGTGACTACCTCATGAAGCTGGTTGAGAGAATGCCAAGAGTGTGCAAAGATGTCATCAAGGCAAAGGGTGGCTATTTGAAGAATCTCAAATATAAAATATACTTTGATTTGTTTAACACTTCTTTGGTTACTACATGATTCCATATGTGTTATTGCATAGTTTTGATGTCTTCACTATTATTCTACAATGTAAAACAATATAAAAAAATTAAGAAAAACCCTTGAATGAGTAGGTGTTTCTAAACTTTTGACTGGTATTGTATAAAGCAGCTAAGAACGTGCCTGGTTGCATTGTGCCTGGTTGCATTGTGCCTTGTTGCACCCATGCTGTTCAGTGAACTAAGTACAAGTAACACTCAGTTCATTGTAATAACAGTGTATCAGTCAGTCAGTGAACATCTGAGCTCAATCCTGACAGTATCAGTCAGTGGCTTTGACCAAAGGCTGACTCCCTGTGGAGAGGCTTTCATTCCTGACCTCCATGCCTTTAGAACTGCTTGACTTTTGTGACCTCATCAATGAATAACCTTTATGTAGAGACCTTTATAGAGGCCTACTGGGAATAGGCCACAGCTCATCTGAAGCTTTGGGTTTCTAGAAAGGTCGGTGTAATCTGAGGGAAGTGTGTGTCTCTAATATGGTCATACATTTGGCAGGAAATTAGGAAGTGCAGCTCAGTTTCCACCTCTTTTTGTGGGCAGTGTGCACATAGCCTGTCTTCTCTTGAGAGCCAGGTCTGCCAACGGCGGCCCTTGATAATTAGCAGGTATCGGCCTAATTCTGCTCTGCATGCATTATTTGGTGTTTTGTCCCATTTTGTGAATTATTGGTTGGTGAGCGGACCCCAGACCTCACAACCATAAAGGGCAATGGGTTCTATAACTGATTCAAGTATTTTTAGCCAGATCCTAATTGGTATGTCAAATGTTATGTTCCTTTTGATGGCATAGAAGGCCCTTATTGCCTTGTCTCTCAGATCGTTCACAGCTTTGTGTAAGTTACCTGTGGCGCTGATGTTTAGGCCGAGGTATGTATAGTTTTTTGTGTGCTCTAGGGCAACGGTGTCTAGATAGAATTTGTATTTGTGGTCCTAGCAAGTGGACCTTTTTTGGAACACCATTATTTATGTCTTACTGAGATTTACTGTCAGGGCCCAGGTTTGACAGAATCTGTGCAGAAGATCTAGGTGCTGCTGTAGGCCCTCCTTGGTTGGGGACAGAAGCACCAGATCATCAGCAAACAGTAGACATTTGACTTCAGATTCTAGTAAGGTGAGGCTGGGTGCTGCAGACTGTTCTAGTGCCCTCGCCAATTCGTTGATATATATGTTGAAGAGTGTTGGGCTTAAGCTGCATCCTTGTCTCACCCCACGGCCCTGTGGAAATAAATGTTTATGTTTTTAGCCCATTTTTAACGCACACTTGTTGTTTGTGTACATGGATTTTATAATGTCGTATGTTTTCCCCCAACACCACTTTCCATCAATTTGTATAGCAGACCCTCATGCCAAATTGAGTCAGAAGCTTTGTTGAAAGCTTTTTTGAAATTTGTAATAAATTTGCATTGCCATTATGGGTATTGTTTGTAGATGGATGAGGGGAATAAAAAAAAATAATCAATTTTAGAATAAGGCTGTAACGTAACAAAATGTGGAAAAAGTCAATGGGTCTGAATATTTTCTGAATGCACTGTATACATTATGGAGTAGTAAATCACAGTTACATACACAGATATTATAAATCATATTGCTGAAGCAATAAATGGGCACAGCATGGCAGAGCCTATTCTATTGTTACTCTGCCTAATTCCTGTTGTGAACAAGTCCAATCTGCAACCCAATAAAAGAGCCCCTTGTTTTAGCATACGCCACCGTGACCAATTAGTTAGACCGATTTAATCAGCCGTTTCACTTTTATTGTTGGCACTCCTCGCTAAGTACTCTGTGACAAACCGGAGCACAACAACAGACAGCCGATCCTAAGGATAGAGAGTGACAGGGTGTGCAAAGAAACGATAAGAGTGTCAAATGAGCGTTTTTCATTCGGTACGAAACCCTGTACCCTGACGACACCACCTTATCAAGCAAAAAAAAAAAAAAGAGACAAAGTATGTCTGCCTGTAGGAAATACGTGGTAACCGCTCGCTCTCCGCCGAGACATTCTCCTCAGCGGCTGGGGGTTTTGATTCCAGACGGGAGTGAAGGGATACGAGGATTAGGCAGACAAAAGATGGGCCTAGTGATGCCTGGCGCTAGATGGTGAACAGGGGGTGTATGTAGAATGAGCTTGGTGGTGTAGTGTAGAATGGGGCTCTGGGTGTGCTTGGTAACAGGATTAGGTCCTCCAGTGTGGCGACAGATCTATTAAAGCTTCACGCCTGTTTCTGGAGAGGGAGACGGAGAGAGGGAGGGAGGGATGGAGGGATAGAGGTAGAGAGGCAATGAGAAATAGAGATGGAGAAGGAAAGCAAGAGAGAGGGGGAGCCAGAAAGATAAAGAGAGATGAAGTGATGAAGTGATTGGGAGAGAGTGAGGAGGAAAGACAGAAAGAGAGAGAGTCAGGTTGATTGGGTCCTATGTATAAAGTCAGACAGCCCTAGAGATAGAGGCTCCAGCCCAGACGGGTAGACAGTCGGATGTGAAGCCCAGGATGGTGAAACATGGTGGGGGTGTACAACAACGACTATCACTCAGCATCAGAACCTGAAACCCTCAGCACACAGGGGGACAAACACCTACCTGGAGGTGACAGCATTCCCTCCCCCTAGGCACAACTACAACAACATAACCAACAAAAACGGGTCACAACTCCTGCAGCTCTGTCGCACGCTGGGTATGTACATAATCAATGGTAGGCTTCGAGGGGACTCCTATGGTAGGTACACCTATAGCTCATCTCTATATCACTGACCTCAACCCAGAGTCTCTCAGAGCGTTCACAGTCAGCCCACTGACACCCCTATCAGACCACAGCAAAATCACAGTCTACTTGAACAGTGCAATACTCAATCATGAGGCATCAAAGCCAAACAAACTGAATAATATTAAGAAATGCTATAGATGGAAGAAAATAAGTGTCAAAACCTACCAAAAAACAATTAGGCAACAACAAATTAAAAGGAACAGCATGTCAGAAATCAGCTCAATGTAATTGAATAATCCATCCTAACCACTTCTGGGAAAATTGGAAAACAAACAACAACACGAAGAGCTATCTATCCAAAATTGAGATGTATGGGTAAGCCACTTCTCCAATATTTTTGCCCCTATAACAAAGAACAAACAGCAAAAAAATATACATGATCAAATGCAAATCTTAGAATCAACTATTAATGACTACCAGAACACACTGGATTCTCCAATTACATTGAATGAATTACAGGACAAAATACAAACCCTCCAACCCAAAAAGGCCTTCGGTTGACGGTATCCTCAATGAAATGATCAAATATACAGACCACAAATTCCAATTGGCTATACTTAAACTCTTTAACATCATCCTTAACTCTGGCATCTTCCCCAATATTTGGAACCAAGGACTGATCACCCCAATCCACAAAAGTGGAGACAAATTTGACCCCAATAACTACCGTTGGATATGCGTCAACAGCAACCTTGGGAAAATCCTCTGCATTATCATTAACAGCAGACTAGTTCATTTCCTCAGTGAAAACAATGTACTGAGCAAATGTCAAATTGGCTTTTTACCAAATTACCGTACGACAGACGACATATTCACCCTGCACCCTGCACACCCTAATTGACAAACAAAACAAAACAAAGGCAAAGTCTTCTCATGCTTTGTTGATTTCAAAAAAGCTTTTGACTCAATTTGGCATGATGGTCTGCTATACAAATTGATGGAAAGTGGGGTTGGGGGAAAAAACACACATTTCTTTCCACAGGGCCGTGGGGTGAGACAGGGATGCAGTTTAAGCCCCACCCTCTTCAACATATATATCAACGAATTGGCGAGGGCACTAGAACAGTCTGCAGCACCCGGCCTCACCCTACTAGAATCTGAAGTCAAATGTCTACTGTTTGCTGATGATCTGGTGCTTACAGCAAGGCCTACAGCAGCACCTAGATCTTCTGCACAGATTCTGTTAGACCTGGGCCCTGACAGTAAATCTCAGTAAGACAAAAATAATGGTGTTCCAAAAAAGGTCCAGTTGCCAGGACCACAAATACAAATTCCATCTAGACACTGTTGCATTAGAGCACACAAAAAACTATACATACCTTGGCCTAAACATCAGCGCCACAGTTAACTTCCACAAAGCTGTGAATGATCTGAGAGACAAGGCAAGAAGGGCATTCTATGACATCAAAAGGAACATAAAATTTGACATACCAATTAGGATCTGGCAAAAAATACTTGAATCAGTTATAGAACCCATTGCCCTTTATGGTTGTGAGGTCTGGGGTCTGCTCACCAACCAATAATTCACAAAATGGGACAAACACCAAATTGAGACTTTGCATGCAGAATTCTACAAAAATATCCTCAGTGTACAACGAAAAACACCAAACAATGCATGCAGAGCAAAATTAGGCCGATACCCGCTAATTATCAAAACCCAGAAAAGAGCCGTTAAATTCTATAACCACTTAAAAAGAAGCGATTCCCAAACCTTCCATAAAAAAGCCATCCCCTACAAAGAGATTAACTTGGAGAAGAGTCCCCTAAGCAAGCTGGTCCTGGGGCTCTGTTCACAAACACAAACAGATCCCAAAGAGCCCCAGGACAGCAACACAATTAGACCCAACCAAATCATGAGAAAACAAAAAGAGAATTACTTGACACATTGGAAAGATTAACAAAAAAACAGAGCAAACTAGAATGCTATTTGGCCCTAAACAGAGAATACACAGTGGCAGAATACCTGACCACTGTGACTGACCCAAACTTAAGGAAAGCTTTGACTATGTACAGACTCAGTGAGCATAGCCTTGCTATTGAGAAAGGCCGTCGTAGGTAGACCTGGCTCTCAAGAGAAGACAGGCTATGTGCACACTGCCCACAAAATGAGGTGGAAACTGAGCTGCACTTCCTAACCTCCTGCCAAATGGATGACCATATTATAGACACATACTTCCCTCAGATTACAGAGATCCACAAAGAATTCGAAAACAAATCTAATTTTGATAAACTCCCTTATCTACTGGGTGAAAAACCACAGTGTGCCATCACAGCAGTAAGATTTGTGACCTGTCGCCACAAGAAAAGGGCAACCAGTGAAGAACAAACACCATTGTAAATACAACCCATATTTATGTTTATTTATTTTCCCATTTGTACTTTAACTATTTGCACATTGTTACAACACAGTATATATACATAATATGACATTTGAAATGTCTTTATTATTTTGGAACTTCTGAGTGTAATGTTTACTGTTAATATTTATTGTTTATTTCACTTTTGTTTAATATCTAATTCACTTGCTTTGGCAATGTTAATATACAGTGGGGGGAAAAAAGTATTTAGTCAGCCACCAATTGTGCAAGATCTCCCACTTAAAAAGATGAGAGAGGCCTGTAATTTTCATCAAAGGTACACGTCAACTATGACAGACAAATTGAGAGAAAAAAATTCCAGAAAATCACATTGTAGGATTTGTAATGAATTTATTTGCAAATTATGGTGGAAAATAAGTATTTGGTCACCTACAAACAAGCAAGATTTCTGGCTCTCACAGACCTGTAACTTCTTCTTTAAGAGGCTCCTCTGTCCTCCACTCGTTACCTGTATTAATGGCACCTGTTTGAACTTGTTATCAGTATAAAAGACACCTGTCCACAACCTCAAACAGTCACACTCCAAACTCCACTATGGCCAAGACCAAAGAGCTGTCAAAGGACACCAGAAACAAAATTGTAGACCTGCACCAGGCTGGGAAGACTGAATCTGCAATAGGTAAGCAGCTTGGTTTGAAGAAATCAACTGTGGGAGCAATTATTAGGAAATGGAAGACATACAAGACCACTGATAATCTCCCTCGATCTGGGGCTCCACGCAAGATCTCACCCCGTGGGGTCAAAATGATCACAAGAACGGTGAGCAAACATCCCAGAACCACATGGGGGGACCTAGTGAATGACCTGCAGAGAGCTGGGACCAAAGTAACAAATCCTACCATCAGTAATACACAATGCCGCCAGGGACTCAAATCCTGCAGTGCCAGACGTGTCCCCCTGCTTAAGCCAGTACATGTCCAGGCCCGTCTGAAGTTTGCTAGAGTGCATTTGGATGATCCAGAAGAGGATTGGGAGAATGTCATATGGTCAGACGAAACCAAAATAGAACGTTTTGGTAAAAACTCAAATCGTCGTGTTTGGAGGACAAAGAATGCTGAGTTGCATCCAAAGAACACCATACCTACTGTAAAACATGGGGGTGGAAACATCATGCTTTGGGGCTGTTTTTCTGCAAAGGGACCAGGACGACTGATCCGTGTAAAGGAAAGAATGAATGGGGCCTTGTATCGTGAGATTTTGAGTGAAAACCTCCTTCCATCAGCAAGGGCATTGAAGATGAAACGTGGCTGGGTCTTTCAGCATGACAATGATCCCAAACACACCGCCCGGGCAACGAAGGAGTGGCTTCGTAAGAAGCATTTCAAGGTCCTGGAGTGGCCTAGCCAGTCTCCAGATCTCAACCACATAGGACATCTTTGGAGGGAGTTGAAAGTCTGTGTTGCCCAGCGACAGCCCCAAAACATCACTGCTCTAGAGGAGATCTGCATGGAGGAATGGGCCAAAATACCAGCAACAGTGTGTGAAAACCTTGTGAAGACTTACAGAAAACGTTTGACCTGTGTCATTGCCAACAAAGGGTATATAACAAAGTATTGAGAAACTTTTGTTATTGACCAAATACTTATTTTCCACCATAATTTGCAAAAAAATTCATTAAAAATTCTACAATGTGATTTTCTGGAGAAAAAAATGCTCATTTTGTCTGTCATAGTTGACGTGTACCTATGATGAAAATTACAGGCCTCTCTCATCTTTTTAAGTGGGAGAACATGCACAATTGGTGGCTGACTAAATACTTTTTTTCCCCACTGTACGTTTCCCATGCCATTGGATTGAATTGAGAGAGAGAGAGAGAGAGAGAGAGAGAGAGAGAGAGGAATTATATTTATTTAATCCATTTTAGAATAAGGCTGTAACATAACAAAATGCGGAAAAAGTCAAGGGGTCTGAGTACTTTCCGAATGCACTGTATACTTGTGGAAAAATAGTCCTCCTACACATTATAATGACTGTCCCAGTGACGGTTCTGATAAAATGACAACTCCTACCATTGAGTCCTATTCTTCTTCTCTGTCTCCAAGGTCCATCGTTGCTGTAAGCATTGCGTTATTCACAGAGACACAGTGTGAGCATAAAGGCTAGAAGAGTCCCTAAGGATTCATGGGGAACATAATTTCTCACTCAAGGAGACAGCCTGTGGTCAGCCAGAGCCCAGGGGAGGACAGAGTCATTTGACCAAAGTGTTAATTTTGCCACTCTGTTTTTAGATTTAGTCTTGTCTGTCATTTTTACTAAAATATCATTAAGTCTTAGTCACATTTTTGTCATTTGAATAATGATTTAGTCTAGTTATTGTCAATGTTGAAAACAGTGGGACATTTTAGTCAACTAAATGCCCTTTCTTTTTAGTCATATTTTAGTCACATCACATTTGTATTGCCTCATTAACCTATAGTAAATATACATCACTGACTTCCCTGTGAACAAACATTTTGACCAACAGATTGTTCTGCATAACATCCTATTCTCTTCCCAACAGCAGAAATATGACAAACACAAAGTGCCTTCTGTAAGTATTCACACCCCTTGACTTTTTCCACATTTTGTTGTGTTACAGGCCTACTCACAATGCCCAACAATCAAAGTGGGATTATGTTTATAGACATTTTTACAAATGAATAACAAATGAAAAGCTGAAATGTCTTGAGTCAATGAGTATCCAACCCTTTTGGTGTGGCAAGCCTACATATGTTCTGTACCACACACATAAAATTATCTGTAATGTCCCTTAGTCGAGCATTGAATTTCAAACAGTCAAAGACCAGGGAGGTTTTCCAATGCCTCACGAAGAAGGGCACCTATTGGTAGATGGGTAAAAAAAACAAAAAAACAGACATTGAATATCCCTTTGAGCATGGTGAAGTTATTATTTACACTTTGGATGGTGTATCAACACACCAAGTCACTACAGAGATACAGGTGTCCTTCCTAACTCAGTTGCCGGAAAGGAAGGAAACCGTTCAGGGATTTCACCCTGAGGCCAATGGTGACTTTAAAACAGTTACAGAGTTTAATGGCTGTGATAGGAGAAAACAGGATGGATCTACAACATTGTACTTACTCCACAATACTAACCTAAATGACAGCGTGAAAAGAAGGAAGCCTGTACAGAAAATGCATCCTGTTTGCAATAAGCCACTAAAGTAAAACTGCAAACAATTTGGCAAAGAAATTAACTTTATGTCCTGAATACAAAGTGTTATGTTTGGGGCAAATCCAACACAACACATCACTGAGTACCACCCTTCATATTTTAAAGCATGGTGGTGGCTGCATCATGTTATGGGTATGCTTGTCATCGGCAAGGACTAGGGAGTTTTTGGTCGGATAAAAATAAACGGAATAGAGATAAGCACAGTCAAAATCCTAGAGGAAAACCTGGTTCAGTCTGCTTTCCAACAGACACTGGGAGACTAATTCACCTTTCAGCAGGACAATAACCTAAAACACAAGGCCAAATATATACTGGAGTTGCTTACCAAGACAACATTGAATGTTCCCGAGTGACCTAGTCACAGTTTTGACTTAAATCAACTTGAAACTCTCTGGCAAGACTTGAAAATGGCTGGCTAGCAATGATCAACAACCAACTTGACAGAGCTTGAAGAATTTGTAAAATAATAATTTGCAAATATTGTACATTCCAGGGGCCTTCTGTATTAATATTGCATAGAACTATTCTAAAATACTTCTTACGAACAGAATTTTAAATGGTTGAACGCATAGAAAACAATCCTACGAGCATCATAGCACACCGCTAGGAGATAACCATTAATAAATATTGTTCTCAGTGCTCGTGCACAACCTTGGCTGTTTGCATTCCGAACTGCCCCTAACGCGATGGAAATTGTATGTGTTACTATTCGTTTTGCTGGTGATTGCATCCAAAACATTTGCTCATCGAGGGCTGTGAGATGCCGATCGGCAAGCTCCTGCTGAAAAGTGCCCGTTGCCAAAAAACAGAGTATGTCACCGGAATGGCATGTGGTTTTTAGACTGTTATTCTGCATATCTTGTTGCTTGCTAGCTAATCTGTTGACTGTTTGACAAGAACATGTGGTAGCTAACTAGCTTGTTAATCGTTTACAAACAAATTAGTGAATGTGCTAGAAAGCTAAAATGCTACCTAGCTAGCTAGTTGACTGCTAGTCAAACAGACAAATCCGATTTGGTCACTTGTAACTTGCCGTTTGGACAGTCAGTAGTCCAAAACGGATTTGAAAAACAAAACTGATTTGAGCGTTAAGGCCTGAAGTGTGAACAAGGCTTTAGAGACTTACCCAGAAAGTCAAAGCTGTAATCACCGCCAAAGGTGATTCTAACATGTATTGACTCAGGGTGTTGAATACTTATCTAATCAAGACATCGTAGTGTTTTTTTTGTGTGTTTTTTTAACCAATGTTAGAATTGTTCTTTCATTTTGACATTACAGACTATTTTGTGTAAATCGTTGACAAACAAATGAAAATTAAATGAATTTTAATTCCACCTTGTAACACAATAACATTTTGAAAAAGTCAAGGGGTATGAATAGAGCCCATGTTATTCCTTATTCTACACGTCAGAGAGGCATGTTTGTTCTACATAGCATATTTCTATCTGAACATTCCAAAACATTGCTTCCTGTTGTACGAGCCCCCAGGTTGTTAGCTATAGCTAGCTAATGAGGTAACATGACTGAAAAAGGTGTAGCCTAACCAAATGGTTAACGGTCCGGTCTGCAAGTAGACTATTTTTAGAAAGGCCCGCGATATGCTTTATGAAAGTAAAATGCGTCCCGCCAATGCAAGATAGAAAGAAAAAAACGTAGCGCCGCTATTATGGGTCATATCTTTTGAACGGTAAAGGCTAGAATCAAGCTGTTTTCTCTGAAGAAAAGAGGGAGACTTGGACTAGTACGTTGGCTACAGAACCTGGCTATGAAAATGCTGTGGGAAAAGTGCGAGGGTTGAGCAAGACTACATATTTTTTTTTTTTTTTTGGGACTGTTGTTTTACTATTAAACTTAATGCTGCTAGTGTTTTTAATTTCGTAAAGCATCTTGCGTTTCTTAACCAGGCAAAGGGTAACTAACTAGAAGGCTGGTGGTGACTGGTTAGCTACGGGGAAGCAAGAGAGTCGCCGTTGAGCTGATGCATGCTAGCCTGTGTGCAGTGGTCTAAAATACTTCAGTAAAAATACTTTTTGGGGTATTTGTAGTTTACTTTACTATTTATATTTTAGACAACTTTTACTTTTACTTCACTACTTTTTCCACCACTGGCTCTGTGTGCCGATAATTTAGCCTCATCTCGTTTTAGTCCACTGAAATAAAAAATATGTTTTGTTTAGTTATAGTTTTTTTTCTGGGTCTATTTAGTCAGTTATAGTCTCATCAATTGCCTCTGAAAAAATAGGTGTTTGACAAATATTTCAGTCACTTTTTTTTGTTGACGACATTAACACTGCCAATGTTCAGTTACACATACAGTAAAATGTCCCAGAGTCCTTAGCGAGGAGTGGCAATGACAGTGCAGTGGGAACTGGTGGCGCTGAACCTAGGGACCTAAAACTCAGTGGGGCGATGAGAGGGTGTGTGTGAACGTGTGTGTGTGTGTGTGTCTGCGTGCTTGCATGCATGTGTCATTGTTAAAAACTGTGGAAGTATCTGGGTGCTGCCGGTTAAAGGTCCTTGTCAGACTGACAGTAGTTGAACAGAAGTTCTGTTGGAGGAATGGGGGTGTGAATGAGGACATGATGTTTAACCCCACGATGAGGAGAAGGCCCTCCATTCACTGACACATAAAGACTGGTCTGTGATGTAACAAGGCAGTTCCTTAGCTCTTTCTCTGTCTATCTCTCTCTCCCTCATTAATTTCAGTGGAAAATTATAAAAAGAGAGAGAAATATCGGAAGAAAATCTCTGACATCTCAGTCTTGGAGACCCATGTAGATATTTGGGTTGATGTCAGTGTTGGATGACAGTAGCCCTAGAGAGAGAAAAACAAAGCTACGGAAAAGGGTTAAATAGAGAGGAAAATAGGAAGACAAAGCTACAGAAAAGGGTTAAATAGAGAGGAAAATAGGAAGACAAAGCTACAGAAAAGGGTTAAATAGAGAGGAAAATAGGAAGACAAAGCTACAGAAAAGGGTTAAATAGAGAGGAAAATAGGAAGACAAAGCTACAGTGATTGAGACCTACAGTATGTTGATATGTTGGTTGATATCAGTCAGTGTTGGGAAGTCATGGAAACCATAAAGTCTGGGGGTCACGGGGTCAAGGCTCTGGTGAGGGTTCTGTTCTGTTGCCTCAGCATTGCCTCAGTGTTGCCTCAGGGCCAGAGACGGTCAATATTCCCCACAGTCGTTACTGCATTCATGGAAGGGGCTTTTCTCTTTTCTGTGTAGTTAGACTAAACTGAATTACCGGTAGTTTAGTGTTCTCAACGACTTGGCCAATGGCACTGAGATTCAATTGAAGGTAGAGGAATTATCAGTATCACTGTTTCAATCAAGGCACACAGACACACACACACACACACACACACACACACACACACACACACACACACACACACACTTCCAAACTGTGAACAACCAGCATACTGTATAACCCTATGGTAATGGTCAATATCCCACACTAACCTGCTTTATCTTTCTTCTCTCCTGTCTTTTAGGTAAGTTCAGATATTATGGAGGGCGGTTGGACAGTCTTATGGAGGACAAGGGGACAGTCTTGTGGAGGGCAGGGGGACAGTCTTATGGAGGACAAGGGGACAGTCTTGTGGAGGGCAGGGGGACAGTCTTATGGAGGGTAGGGGACAGTCTTATGGAGGGCAGGGGGACAGTCCTATGGTGGGCAGGGAGACAGTATTGTGGAGGGCAGGGGGAGAGTCTTGTGGAGGGCAGGGGGACAGTCTTATGGAGGGCACGGGGACAGTCTTATGGAGGGCAGGGGGACAGTCTTATGGAGGGCAGGGGGACATTCTTATGGAGGGCAGGG
Source organism: Coregonus lavaretus (assembly GCF_964263955.1). NCBI lineage: Eukaryota > Metazoa > Chordata > Actinopteri > Salmoniformes > Salmonidae > Coregonus > Coregonus lavaretus. The sequence continues at coordinate 3,842 of NW_028165911.1, read as the reverse complement.
GGACAGTCTTATGGAGGGCAGGGGGACAGTCTTATGGAGGACAAGGGGACAGTCTTGTGGAGGGCAGGAGGACAGTCTTATGGAGGGCAGGGGGACATTCTTATGGAGGGCAGGGGGACAGTCTTATGGAGGGCAGGGGGACAGTCTTATGGAGGACAAGGGGACAGTATTGTGGAGGGCAGGGGGACAGTCTTATGGAGGGTAGGGGACAGTCTTATGGAGGGCAGGGGGACAGTCTTATGGAGGGCAGGGGGACAGTCTTGTGGAGGGCAGGGGGACAGTCTTGTGGAAGGCACGGGGACAGTCTTGTGGAGGGCAGGGGGACAGTCTTATGGAGGGCAGGGGGACAGTCTTATGGAGGGCAGGGGGACAGTCTTATGGAGGGCAGGGGGACAGTCTTGTGGAGGGCAGGAGGACAGTCTTATGGAGGGCAGGGGGACAGTCTTATGGAGGGCAGGGGGACAGTCTTATGGAGGGCAGGGGGACAGTCTTGTGGAGGGCAGGGGGACAGTCTTGTGGAAGGCACGGGGACAGTCTTGTGGAGGGCAGGGGGACAGTCTTATGCAGGGCAGGGGGACAGTCTTATGGAGGGCAGGGGGACAGTCTTATGGAGGGCAGGGGGACAGTCTTATGGAGGGTAGGGGACAGTCTTATGGAGGGCAGGGGGACAGTCTTATGGAGGGCAGGGGGACATTCTTATGGAGGGCAGGGGGACAGTCTTGTGGAGGGCAGGGGGACATTCTTATGGAGGGCAGGGGGACATTCTTATGGAGGGCAGGGGGACAGTCTTATGGAGGGCAGGGGGACAGTCTTATGGAGGGTAGGGGACAGTCTTATGGAGGGCAGGGGGACAGTCTTATGGAGGACAAGGGGGACAGTCTTGTGGAGGGCAGGGGGACAGTCTTATGGAGGGCAGGGGGACAGTCTTATGGAGGGCAGGGGGACAGTCTTATGGAGGGCAGGGGGACAGTCTTATGGAGGGCAGGGGGACAGTCTTATGGAGGGCAGGGGGACAGTCTTGTGGAGGGCAGGGGGACAGTCTTGTGGAAGGCACGGGGACAGTCTTGTGGAGGGCAGGGGGACAGTCTTATGCAGGGCAGGGGGACAGTCTTATGGAGGGCAGGGGGACAGTCTTGTGGAGGGCAGGGGGACAGTCTTATGCAGGGCAGGGGGACAGTCTTGAGATCACCATGATGCAGAAGGTATCGTTGACATGACCCTCACTGCTTTGAAACACCTGTTCCTTGAAGTGGTCTATGCCTTTGTATTGTTACTGGTCTGGCTGAAGATTATGGAGTTTCTGTGAACACAGGATGCTCGTAGGCTATGTGTCCTCGCTGACTTGATCACACAGCCATTGGAGGGGTAGAGAAGAAGGAACGAGGAGGGGCAATCAAGAGTCTAAATTGAAAATATGTTAATCAAATCTCCACGTAATCTCCTGTTTTCCCACTCCTTCACCACCCTCGCCCCCAGCCTCCTCACCCCCCACCCTCCTCTCCTCACCCCCCACCCTCCACCCTCACCCCCCACCCTCCACCCTCACCCCAGGCTCCTCACCCCCCACCCTCCTCTCCTCACCCCCCACCCTCCACCCTCACCCCCAGCCTCCTCACCCCCCACCCTCCTCTCCTCATCCCCCACCCTCCACCCTCACCCCCAGCCTCCTCACCCCCCACCCTCCTCTCCTCACCCCCCACCCTCCACCCTCACCCCCAGCCTCCTCACCCCCCACACTCCTCTCCTCATCCCCAGCCTCCTCACCCCCCACCCTCCTCTCCTCATCCCCAGCCTCCTCACCCCCCACCCTCCTCTCCTCATCCCAGCCTCCTCACCCCCCACCCTCCTCTCCTCACCCCAGCCTCCTCACCCCCCACCCTCCTCTCCTCATCCCCAGCCTCCTCACCCCCCACCCTCCTCTCCTCATCCCCAGCCTCCTCACCCCCCACCCTCCTCTCCTCACCCCCAGCCTCCTCACCCCCCACCCTCCTCTCCTCATCCCCAGCCTCCTCACCCCCACCCTCCTCTCCTCACCCTCCACCCTCACCCCCCACCCTCCTCTCCTCACCCCCCACCCTCTTCTCCTCACCCCCAGCCTCCTCACCCCCCACCCTCCACCCTCACCCCAGCCTCCTCATCCCCCACCCTCCTCTCCTCACCCCCCACCCTCCACCCTCACCCCCAGCCTCCTCACCCCCCACCCTCCTCTCCTCATCCCCAGTGCCACAGGGGCTGCTGAATAATAACCCCCCATGGCTCTATCCATAATTCATGCATGTACATGTATGCACATTTCTGTGTGTGTGTCGTGTGTGTGTGTGTGTGTGTGTGTGTCTGTGTGTGTGTCACTGGGGGTTGCTATTAGTGTCTGACAAGCAGTGAAGAGGGAAGAGGAATCGGGTCAGGTGGTGTCAGGGAAGCAAATGTCAGAGGAGCACCGTTACCCTTGTTCCACAGAGGGTGTAAATATTTATGCCATTACCGCTGCCGTGCCAACCGGCGCTGGCTGGGTTTCTGCTGATAGCGCACGTCACGTGCTTGACCTTTCACAGGGGACAGGATGGACGGAGGTAAAAAGGAGGTTTTTGAAAAAATAGATAAAAATATAACATTATTAAATGGATTTTAGTTCTATGCTTTAGAACAACGGTTGGGATGTAGAGGGCACTGCACTATTTTCCCCTTTTGTTACTATTTCTGGACGTTTTCTCAAAACGTCCCTCCAACTTCATTGTAGCAAGTGTATTTTCCATGCATTTTTATTGGAAGATGTCAGTTAGGATTGATTTGATGATCATGACGTACGTCTCTTGATGGTGACAGCCTGTCAGTCACAAGAGCAGGACATGGAGGTGATGCTGGAGGTGATGCTGGAGGTGATGCTGGAGGTGGTTGGACTATAAACAATCACATCAGGACTGACAGCCGTTGCACCGAGTTATTTGCTGTTATTGCCCTGATTTGACTGCGGTAGCTTATTACAGAGAGAAAGAAGATAAAGGAGAGAAGCTGGTTTGGATGTTTAAGAGCTTTAAAGTAATAATAATGATATTTCCGCAGGTTGTGTGTACCTTTACCAATCCATCTAGTATTGATTCAATAATGACTTCTAGTGAGGTATTTCACCCCAAAAGAAGCCCCTCTCTTTTCCCCTCGTCCATGATGCACTTTGAAAGGGACTAATGAAGTCAGCAATGGAGGATGTGTTCTCTCTGTCCCATGTAGTATATCCCCATGTCCCCTGTATGTCATTCTGTCCCCAATGTGTCACACTGACCTTTCTATCAGTCCTGATGTCCCATGAGTCACAGGCCACCAGAGCCAGCTCTCTCCATGTCTCTCCCCCCTGACAGAGTCCTCTCTCCCCCCCTGTGTTGTCCTAAACCAGACCCCTCTGTAGGACAGAGCTCCATTCTCACCCTGTGTGGTCAGCCTGTTGAGGCTTTGTAGAGCTTCTGTGTCGTAGTTCTGTGTTCTCTGTCACCATAAGGTCAGTGACAGCAGCGTCCATTGTAGGAAAGTCACTCTGCTCCTGTAGCGCGTTCATCTTTGTCAGCCCTGGTTTCCGTTTGCTTGTTAGGTCATGAGAAAGGACAGTGATCGAAAAGGTCACTATCTTCCCAACTTTCCACATTACGTTGATAATTACAGAAAATATATGGACAATAAAGTTTTTCATTTCATATTCATTCAATAAACGTTCATAATTTCCCCATCTCCATCTTAAAGGTTGTTGTTCAGATTATGTTGCAGGACATCATCAACTCTTGTTGATGTTATGTTACAGTAAGAGAGAGCAGGGTAAAATGATCTGTCTACCACTCAGCAGAATCATCTCCTTC
>NW_028165912.1:0-34595 GCF_964263955.1 Coregonus lavaretus | reverse complement strand
GTTGATAACATTGTGTAGAGATTGTTTTGAAGTCTGTGAAAGCTTATATGGTATATCTACAGCCTAGACTACTACCCAGGATGATGTGACTATCAAACAATGGAATGACACTAGCCTTCAACAATATTCTCTAAAGACACACTTTAATAACATGAGCGCCCCAATAATCACTACTAGCTAGTCAGACACAGGTTTGCATCCCAAATGGCACCCTATTCCCCATCACCTGTAGGGCTCTGGTCAAAAGTAGTGCACGTCATGGAGAATAGGGTGCCATTTAGGACGCAGCCCCAGTGACAGTGACATTGTAATATTATTGTGGCTCTACTAGCTAGCTAGTCGGGACAGTGAAAGTCAGTCTGAGTGACATTTCCGTGGTTACAAGACCGTGTATCTCCAGGACGTTGGTGGATCCGGCGCGGTAGTGCAGCTCGTCGATGTTCTCTGTGATGACGGTGACACGGCGTCCCTGTCTCTGCAGCCGCGCCTCACACTCTGCTATGGCCAAATGGGCCGGGTTGGGCCTCTTCCTCAGCATCACCTGATATGTCATGTATTCATTTTTGTATACATGTATTGTTGTACTTTCACTTATACTATTGTATTTTTAACATGTTCAGTAAATGTCATTTATTCACCTCCCTCCGGTAGTGGTAGAACTCCCAAACCCTGGACGGGTTCTGACTGAATGCACCAGGGGTGGCCAGGTCCTGATGTGGGGAAAGAGAGTAAGAAGAACATGAGGTAGAATAACAGAGTGAGGGAGGAGAAAATGGGGGGAAGGAGAAGGAGGAGGGAGAAACAAGGGAAGAAAGAGAGAGAGGGGGCGGGAGCAGAGGGGGAGGAAGGGAGAGGGAGAAACAGGGGAAGAAAGAGATGGCCCTGGTCAAAAGTAGCGCACTATAACGGGAATAGGGTGCCATTTGGGATGCAACCTTGGGGTGTGTTTACCTGGGCTTGCCATTTCCTCCAGAAGCCTCCCTCTCTGAAGGTTGGGACCCCACTCTCTGCACTCAACCCTGATCCCGTCAAGATGGCCACGTGTTTGGCTTTAGAGAACACGTCCCTAAACGCTGCCAGGTCTGAAAATGCACACAAACAAAGAAAGCAGGCAGAGAGACAGACAGACAGACACAGCATCAGTTAACCCAGGAACTAAATGGGATGTATGATTTCACTGTGTGTGTGCGTGTGTGTGTGCGTGCGTGTGCGTGTGTGTGCATGTGCTTGCGTGTGTGTACTAGTCCTACCTGAGCTGTGTCTGGCCATATCCTGTCTGCCCTGGGTCCGGGGCTCTTTGAGACGGGCACACAGCTGAGAGGTGATGCCTCTACTGGTGCACTGACGTACAATCATCAGGGTTAACTAACTCTGGGCTGGAACAGACAGGAGGAGAGAATACACACATGAAACACACATTTAATTTAATTTGAAATTGTATTAAAAAAGAACACAGGAAGAGAGAATATACATATATGAAACACACATTAAGAAGTAATGGGTCACCAGAATACCTGTAGCCCACTGATCAAATCAAATCAAATGTTATTTGTCACATGCGCCGAATACAACAGGTGTAGACCTTACAGTGAAATGCTTACTTACAAGCCCTTAACCAACAATTCAGTTTTAAGAAAGAATACCAAAAAAAAATCAGAAATAAAAGTAACAAATAATTAAAGAGCAACAGTAAAATAACAGTAGCGAGGCTATATACAGGGGGTCCCGGTACCGAGTCAATGTGCGGGGGCACCGGTTAATCGAGGTAATTGAGGTAATATGTACATGTATGTAGAGTTATTAAAGTGACTATGCATAGATAATAAACAGAGAGTAGCAGCAGCGTAAAGGGGGGGGGGGGGGGGGGGGGGGGGGTCAATGCCAATAGTCTGGGTAGCCATTTCATTAGATGTTCAGGAGTCTTATGGCTTGGGGGTAGAAGCTGTTTAGAAGCCTCTTGGACCTAGACTTGGCGCTCCGGTACAGCTTGCCGTGCGGTAGCAGAGAGAACAGTCTATGACTAGGGTGGCTGGAGTCTTTGACCATTTTTAGGACCTTCCTCTGACACCGCCTGGTATAGAGGTCCTGGATGGCAGGAAGTTTGGCCCCAGTTGACACAGCAAAGGAGTGAACTTCAATTTTGATCAAAAAACATTATTTATCTCAGAGGGACAATTACTTTGGGCACGTGACTAGAACTTCCTCATAATTCAATATAACAGATGGGTTGTTTAACAAATCACCACACTGAGTATAGCTAGCTTGGTATCTACTGAAAGGGGAACTGTAGCTGGATATCTTGCTTGCTACTGTACTTTGCAATGATGATGACATGCTCAGATCTCTCTGTCTAGGCAAAGGTTCAATATTCACAGCAAGTTAGCTAGCTAGCTGGCTATCAGATTTTGTTTGACCCTTGTGCATTTAAGGATGTAAGTGACACGTTTGTTATTCATGCAACTTGCAAACAAAGGTTTCTTGAGCTCTGAAGATGACAGCTATCTAGTATCCAATGCAACTCAAGCACGGGGCTGCGTTCAGCATAGCCGCGAGAAGTAGGGGTACTGAGGGTGCTGCAGCACTCCCTGATGAATCTAAATATAATTTTTAATTTAAAAAAGAAATGACATGTTAAAAAACAAAATAAAAATAGTGAACTAGGCCTTTATTATTCATGTATGAGGAAATGGTGCTGTTCTGAACGACCAGTTGAAAAACGGGGTGGGATTGGATTGTGCACCGCTGCCCTTTAAATGCATCACTCATAGCTTCAAACCACACCATGCCACACCCACCAAGCAAAATGTACCTCAAAGTCTGCTCAAGAATGTTGAAAACCGTTTTGGGGAAATGTGTTGTTCAGTACAAACCGTCATGCAACGTAGTTACATAGCAAACATTCAACTGAACGCACCCCTGAGTTCATCTAAAGGCTAGCTAGCTAGCTAACCTGGTTGTTGTTAGTGTTCAAATATCCTAACGTAGCAGGCGTAAAAAGATGCCTGAGTGGAGTCCCCACATCCGTTTTTCAGGGGACACGGAAGTTAGGTGGAAAAAATGTATCCCTGAAAACCGGAAACATCCACTTTCTGCCAACTGCACGGAGAGCATGGACATTTCCTTGTTTCGCATATCCAAAAAAGCATTGCCATATAACATCTATATGCCCTAATTAAAATATCATTAACTTTCAGATAGATTTAATAAGACACACTTTGCATTTTGAATTTCGCTGTAACCTGGACTCAGGTATAGACGTAACATAGTAAATCTGTCTCCCTCCATTAGTATAATTTGTTACGTTTCATTTGGTATGTACTAATTTGTGGATGTCCATCATCCATTTCATATATGTTACGAATTACAAATCGTATGATATGTTACGAGTTTCAATTCGTACAATATGTTACGAATTCCATTTTGTTGTGGCTAATGTTAGCTAGGTGGCTAACGTTAGCTAGACTAGGGTTAGAGTTTAAGGTTAAGATTAGGAGTTAGGTTAAAGGGTTAAAGTTAGGGTTAGAGGAACGGTTAGCTAACATGGTAAGCAGTTGCAACGTAGCTAAAAAGTAGTAAGTAGTTGTAAAGTTACTCATTAGCTAAAATGCTAAAGTTGTCCATGATGAGATTCAAACACACAACCATCTGCCTCTAACCTTAGGAAGCTCTTTGCCACCTTCTCCTCCCTGCTGAATCCCCCCCCCCTCTCCCCCCCCCCCCCCCTCTCCTCCCCCCCCCTCTCCCTCTCTGTGGATGACTTCGTCAACCATTTTGAAAAGAAGTTTAACGACATCCGATCCTCGTTTGTTAAGTCAAATGACACTGCTCACACTGCCCTACCCTATGCTTTGACTTCTTTCTCCCCTCTCTCTCCAGATGAAATCTTGCGACTTGTGACGGCCGGCCGCCCATCAACCTGCCCGCTTGACCCTATCCCCTCCTCTCTTCTCCAGACCATCTCCGGTGACCTTCTCCCTTACCTCACCTCGCTCATCAACTCATCCTTGACCGCTGGCTATGTCCCTTCCGTCTTCAAGAGAGCGAGAGTTGCACCCCTTCTCAAAAAACCAACACTCGATCCCTCTGATGTCAACAACTACAGACCAGTATCCCTTCTTTCTTTTCTCTCCAAAACTCTTGAGCGTGCCGTCTTTAGCCAACTCTCTTGCTATCTCTCTCAGAATGACCTTCTTGATCCAAACCAATCAGGTTTCAAGACTGGTCATTCAACTGAGACTGCTCTTCTCTGTGTCACGGAGGCTCTCCGCACTGCTAAAGCTAAATCTCTCTCCTCTGCTCTTGTCCTTTTAGACCTGTCTGCTGCCTTTGATACTGTGAACCATCAGATCCTCCTCTCCACCCTCTCCGTGTTGGGCATCTCCGGCGCGGCTCACTCTTGGATTGCGTCCTACCTGACCGGTCGCTCCTACCAAGTGGCGTGGCAAGAACCTGTCTCCGCACCACGTGCTCTCACCTCTGGTGTCCCCCAGGGCTCAGTTCTAGGCCCTCTCCTATTCTCGCTATACACCAAGTCACTTGGCTCTGTCATATCCTCACATGGCCTCTCCTATCATTGCTACGCAGACGACACACAACTAATCTTCTCCTTTCCCCCTTCTGATAACCAGGTGGCGAATAGCATCTCTGCATGTCTGGCAGACATATCAGTGTGGATGACGGATCACCACCTCAAGCTGAACCTCGGCAAGACGGAGCTGCTCTTCCTCCCGGGGAAGGACTGCCCGTTCCATGATCTCGCCATCACGGTTGACAACTCCGTTGTGTCCTCCTCCCAGGGTGCGAAGAGCCTTGGCGTGACCCTGGACAACACCCTGTCGTTCTCCGCTAACATCAAGGCGGTGACCCGATCCTGTAGGTTCATGCTCTACAACATTCGGAGAGTACAACCCTGCCTTACACAGGAAGCGGCACAGGTCCTAATCCAGGCACTTGTCATCTCCCGTCTGGATTACTGCAACTCGCTGTTGGCTGGGCTCCCTGCCTGTGCCATTAAACACCTACAACTCATCCAGAATGCCGCAGCCCGTCTGGTGTTCAACCTTCCCAAGTTCTCTCACGTCACCCCACTCCTCCGCACACTCCACTGGCTTCCAGTTGAAGCTCGCATCTGCTACAAGACCATGGTGCTTGCCTACGGAGCTGTGAGGGGAACGGCACCTCCGTACCTTCAGGCTCTGATCAGTCCCTACACCCAAACGAGGGCATTGCGTTCATCCACCTCTGGCCTGCTGGCCGCCCTACCTCTACGGAAGCACAGTTCCCGCTCAGCCCAGTCAAAACTGTTCGCTGCTCTGGCACCCCAATGGTGGAACAAGCTCCCTCACGACGCCAGGACAGCGGAGTCACTCACCACCTTCCGGAGACACTTGAAACCCCACCTCTTTAAGGAATACCTGGGATAGGATAAAGTAATCCTTCTACCCCCCCTTACCCCACCCCAAAGAAAGAAAAAAAAAACATATTGTAAAGTGGTTATCCCACTGGCTATAAGGTGAATGCACCAATTTGTAAATCGCTCTGGATAAGAGCGTCTGCTAAATGACGTAAATGTAAATGTAAATGTTAGACATTCAAGTTATACTCCCAACCACTCTCCTTTCTTTTAAGTAAGTAAGTAACCTTCGGTCTTATGTAACCATACCAAATGTAACATATGATACTGATTTCAGTGTCCGGGATTTACGTTTACCAAACATAACATATGATACTAATTTTCATTTTTAGCTTTAGCCACCTATTTCATTTTTCTGTATTTATTTATCTTTATTTGTATTTATTTGAATTATTTTTACTGCTCTAGGATTACTATTATTGCTTGGATAACCTTATTTACTATTATGTATTGATTTATTTTTAATTCTTTATGCTGTGCGCACTGCACAGAACACTGGAAGTGTTATCACTGAATTATCACTGTAAATTATTGTAATGTTTGTTTATGTTTCAATTAATCCCATAAGGGATGGGCAAGAAAAATTAAATCTTGTTCATTCAGTCATTAATTTACTATGTTAAGTCTAGTCTATGAGACCAGGCTGGAATTTATCCATGTCCTTACCCTGTTTAGGCTGTATATGTAAGCGGTGTGGTGTGTTGTGTATTGTGATTGGAAAGTGCTATTGGTTGACGCTGTTGTTTTTTTCATTCGCTTGACAGAATTTGATTACGCGAATTTAAATGTTTGAGATGAACAAATCAGGTGACAAATGGAGAAACGCGCTGTAAATGACAATGAGTTAGTGCTTGCATGTCAGCGCCACTTCTGGTTCCATTCTGTTCATTCTATCATTCGATCATCCACTAGATGGCCTGAGCTTGCTTCCTAAAAGAGAGCTTTCAGATGGCATGGTGGTGGTGCATGTAGATTGGCATTTGCTTACAGATCACTTGACAACTATTAGAAACCCCTGCCATGAAGGCTATGGAATCCAACATAATACGCCATAATGAAGAAGACAGATTGTCTAGACATTTAACTCCCATAGTGTAATAGAGGAAGGTTTGGTACCTGAGAGTAAGGGCCAGACAGTCTCAGGATATCATCCCCAATTATACTGATTTACACTCTGATGATGTATTATCACAATAGCAAATATGTGTTATTCTGTGCTACTGCAGACAGGGAAAGTGTGTGTGTGTGTGTGTGTGTGTGTGTGTGTGTGTGTGTGTATGTATTCCCCTTTATCTTTTCAGAAGGGAGGCGGGACTTCTTCTAATCGAATGTCACTGCTCATCTCGTGCCACTGGAGGTGGTTCGCCCATCTCTCTCTCTCTCTCTCTCTCGCTCTCTCGTGCTCTCTCTCCCTCTCTCTCTTCCCGTCACCTCCGTTTCTCATCGACTGCCCCACCTACACCGCATGAGCGGTGGCGGCGCCGAGTGTCTTCTCGCTCAGTTCCGCCGGTTGCCCGTGGACAGACGTTGCCCGACCGAGGACACCTAAATGGCGGAGTTACCGGAGGATGAGATAGACCGTCGGCCGATCCGGAGAGTCCGGTCAAAGAGCGATACGCCCTACATCACCGAGGCGCGTCTCTCTCTCCACCTGGAGACAGGTAGGTGAAACGCGCGCACACGCACTGTCTGACTCGTGGACACAGCGGTTGGCTAGATGTGGGGTTCGCCGTTCGACTCATTGTGTTACAGACAGTAGCTCAAGGAGATGCGTATCATGGAAAACTGTGATGTATTTTTCTTTCCATTTGCCAATTGTATGCTATCAAATCGAGAGGATTGTGTTATAACATACTATCGGTGACGTTATAGCCTGCCTGTGCTCAGAGCAGCGCTATGGCTTGATGGGAATGTGATAACTATACACACAGTGACTCATTCATGCATTGTATATATCAGGCAGCTGAGCGAATATAACCTTATATTTGGATTGGTTTCCCACGTATAGGCTATATTTAAGATGACATTATAGGCCTATATTATGAAGAGGATTTTCAAAATAATGTCGATTAAATTATTTTACAATGAAAGGGTCTGTTATCTTGCACTGTTGTAGATGAGGCTCTAACCAACTGGCCATGCATCTTAAATCTAAACCCAATATTCTGCAGCTGGATCCATTATTGTTTTTAGTTAGATAGTGTGACTGTGAGGCTTCTAGCTGGTTTGCAGATGTCCAAATGTCAAAGCAGAGTGAATGACTCGACTCACTTGCATGAATGCAGCTAGACTTGTTCTAGAATCTAGGCTACATTCTCACTGTGACTGACCAGATCCAATTTTAGAGGTTGCTTCTGTTTTGGGGTTTTTGTGACCAACCGATAGTAGCCTATTCTGCATATATGAAAATGTATGCACTCACTAACTGTAAGTCGCTCTGGATAAGAGCGTCTGCTAAAATGACTAAAATGTAAATCTACAATAGCCAACAGCCTGTAGGCTACTCGCATCACGCGCAGGAGCTGTCCTCTCTGTCATGGTGCTGAAACTGAAACTGCCACAGTTCCAAATCACGCGACAGACAGCGGACCCCAATTGATTAGTACGGATGTTATTTTCCACACATCAGATTATTCACGTCAGACAGATATTAATAATATATGGGGAACTGTACTCGTAAGGTTTGTGGATGTGTGTCAAACGACTCTCCCTATCCTACGTTATAAATCCCGGTCACGTGGTGTGCAGTGAGCGTATATTCTCCATATCGGACAGATGCCAACTCTCGGTGGAGGAAACCACACATGGCATGCTATTATTCTGCTCTACCAGGCACAGTTTTCTTAGTCAGGTATTTTCCTAGTGTTCAGTTTATTTGCTGAATTTATTCGGTATTCCATTATGGATTATCATTGATTTGGGAGTTAGGTTAAATACGTTTATATAAATTGCTTTAATGTAGCCTAAATTTGCCGTGAATGGATTATTCTAGTTGACACAGATTAAAGGTATAGTAGCCTGCAACAGTACAGCAGTCTATGTAGTCAGTCACGCATGGCTCCATCTGTGCTCCAGGATACTCTGTACATGGAATCACCCACATGCTCTTGTCTTAAACAGAGTTCTTACCCACCCCCTCATAGTCTCACAGACAGTGCTCCCACTAACCCGCCTCTCAGAATAAGGCGACCTCACAGAGAGTTAACACACACAGGGAACTTTATTGTCAAACAGCAGTAATGATCATGGAAATGGTCTGAAAGGGTACAGAGAATGAGAGATAATGAATATACATGGATGCAACAAATACACCAGAATAACTACATATAATAACATGGATATAAACAGTGCAATTGTGCAAAGGAATGGAATAGATTATTGAAAGCAATAGTACAACAGTGATAGTGATAAATAGAACGAAGGACTGTATGAAATAAACAAACATGTTATCTGAAATGTAACATACATAACCCAGTAGTAACCAAACAGGGAATAATAATAACAACTACTAACAAATAATAAACAAACGCAAATCCCAGCCATAACAACAATAACACTACTCACGTTCAACCACGTACTCCATGCGCATACTGCCGCAAATCCACCTCTGATCTGCACTGAAAGCAACCGCCAGCGGGACAAGGTCTTATTTCTAGCGTTACAGGAGCATGCATCGGGCCTGGCTAGCCAGTGCAGGAACAGCTAGTTTTTTTCAGCCAATCAGAGTGTGCATGATCAGCTCATGCACAGAGTGTGGGCTGAGTGGGCACAAGCTGATGGGCTGAGACCATGGGCTTTGCACTGAGCAATATCTCCTCACGTGAGGAGAGCTAGGGTGCGTTCCTAAATTCAATCTAGAGCAGTGGTATTCAAAGTCGGGGTCGCGACCGCTAGTGGGGTCGCTAAAATAGTACTGATTCTTGTATGGGACGATATACAAACGTTTTTGAGAAAGATAATTTGAAACATGCAGTTTTATTGAGTAAATGTATTTTTTCCTTTTCTTTTCATTTTGATAAGAGAGGAAAATGCAATGAAATGAAAGTTATTTGTTTATGTAAAAATCTCAATTTACAGATTTTAAGGTTGTGTCATTAGATTTGGGGTGGGGTGGGGTCGCAATAAATGATTGGTGAAAAAAATCAGGTACTAATGTGTGACATCACAGTTCAGAGATTGTCACAGCCAAACGAGTGTCTCTCTTCTGTCACATGTCTTGCTGCCAGACTGTACACTTCAATATTATATCCTTCAGTTTGGCAATGAGGATTACAATCTATATCACTCTCTTTTTCTTTATCTTCTTAACCTCTGCTCATCCTCCCCTTCCTCACATTCTAAATGTTCTGTTCTGGATTGGCATTCTAAATGTTCTGTTCTGGGTTGGCATTCTAATGTTCTGTTCTGGATTGACATTCTAAATGTTCTGTCCTGGATTGACCTTCTAATGTTCTGTTCTGGACTGGCATTCCAAATGTTCTGTTCTGGACTAACATTCTAAATGTTCTGTTCTGGCTTGACATTCTAAATGTTCTGTTCTGGGTTGGCATTCTAATGTTCTGTTCTGGTTTGACATTCTAAATGTTCTGTTCTGGATTGACATTCTAAATGTTCTGATCTGGAATGACATTCTAAATGTTCTGTTTTGGATTGGCATTCTAAATGTTCTGTTCTGGATTGGCATTCTAAATGTTCTGTTCGGGATTGGCATTCTAAATGTTCTGTTCTGGATTGACATTCTAAATGTTCTGTTCTGGATTGACATTCTAATGTTCTGGATTGGCATTCTAAATGTTCTGTTCTGGATTGACATTCTAAATGTTCTGTTATGGATTGGCATTCTAATGTTCTGTTCTGGCTTGACATTCTAAATGTTCTGTTCTGGATTGACCTTCTAATGTTCTGTTCTGGACTGGCATTCCAAATGTTCTGTTCTGGACTAACATTCTAAATGTTCTGTTCTGCCTTGACATTCTAAATGTTCTGTTCTGGGTTGGCATTCTAATGTTCTGTTCTGGTTTGACATTCTAAATGTTCTGTTCTGGATTGACATTCTAAATGTTCTGTTCTGGGTTGACATTCTAAATGTTCTGATCTGGAATGACATTCTAAATGTTCTGTTCTGGATTGGCATTCTAAATGTTCTGTTCTGGATTGGCATTCTAAATGTTCTGTTCTGGATTGACATTCTAAATGTTCTGTTCTGGATTGACATTCTAATGTTCTGGATTGACATTCTAATGTTCTGGATTGGCATTCTAAATGTTCTGTTCTGGATTGACATTCTAAATGTTCTGTTCTGGTTTGACCATCTAGTGTTCTGGATTGACATTCTAAATGTTCTGTTCTGGGTTGGCATTCTAAAATTCTGTTCTGGCTTGACATTCTAAATGTTATGTTCTGGATTGGCATTCTAAATGTTATGTTCTGGATTGGCATTCTAAATGTTCTGTTCTGGATTGACATTCTAATATTCTGTTCTGGACTGGCATTCTAAATGTTCTGTTCTGGGTTGGCATTTTAATGTTCTGTTCTGGCTTGATATTCTAAATGTTCTGTTCTGGGTTGGCATTCTAATGTTCTGTTCTGGTTTGACATTCTAAATGTTCTGTTCTGGATTGACATTCTAAATGTTCTGATCTGGATTGACATTCTAAATGTTCTGTTCTGGATTCACATTCTAAATGTTCTGTTCTGGCTTGACATTCTAAATGTTCTGTTCTGGTTTGACATTCCTCTGCTGAACGTTCCCGTGTTCCTTCCTTCCTCCACCCACCCAGACTGATTCTGAGAGCAGCTGTGTGTGTGTGTGTGTGTGTGTGTTTACGTGTGTGTGTGTGTGTATGTGCGCGTGCGTGTGTGTGTGTGCGTGCACTCTCCAGCAATTGTAAATCAGGTAATCTGGGTGAGGGCTTAGTGCTGTTCTGTTCACAAAGACCAAGATCTCCCCAATGCATTCATTACCTTGCTCTGCTCTTCTCTGCACCCAGCCAAAACAGACAGCCCACTGAGACCACCCTGAATGGGAGAGATGGTACAGAGAGGGAGAAGGGGGAGAGAGAGAGAGAGAGAGAGAGAGAGAGAGAGAGAGAGAGAGAGAGAGAGAGAGAGAGAGAGAGAGAGAGAGAGAGAGAGAGAGAGAGAGAGAGAGAGAGAGAGAGAGAGAGAACCAAGGACTGATCACCCCAATCCACAAAAGTGGAGACAAATTTGACCCCAATAACTACCGTGGGATATGCGTCAACAGCAACCTTGGGAAAATCCTCTGCATTATCATTAACAGCAGACTAGTTCATTTCCTCAGTGAAAACAATGTACTGAGCAAATGTCAAATTGGATTTTTACCAAATTACCGTACGACAGACCACGTATTCACCCTGCACACCCTAATTGACAAACAAACAAACCAAAACAAAGGCAAAGTCTTCTCACGAGCTTCAATGCCATACAACAATCCTTCAGTAGCCTTCAACTGCTCTTAAACACTAGTAAAACTAAATGCATGCTTTTCAATCGAACGCTGCTAGCACCCGCCCACCCGACTAGAATCACCACTCTCGACGGGTCTGACCTAGAGTATGTGGACAACTACAAATATCTAGGTGTCTGGTTAGACTGTAAACTCAACTTCCAGACTCACATAAAGAATCTCCAATCCAAAGTTAAATCTAGAATCGGCTTCCTATTTCGCAACAAAGCCTCCTTCACTCATGCTGCCAAACATGCCCTCGTAAAACTGACTATCCTACCGATCCTTGACTTCGGCGATGTCATTTACAAAATAGCCTCCAACACTCTACTCAGCAAATTGGATGTAGTCTATCACAGTGCCATCCGTTTTGTCTCCAAAGCCCCATACACTACCCACCACTGTGACCTGTACGCTCTTGTTGGCTGGTCCTCACTACATGTTCGTCGTCAAACCCACTGGCTCCAGGCCATCTATAAATCACTGCTAGGCAAATCCCCGCCTTATCTTAGCTCATTGGTCACCATAGCAGCACCCACCCGTAGTCTGCGCTCCAGCAGGTATATCTCTCTGGTCATTCCCAAAGCCAACACCTCCTTTGGCCGCCATTCCTTCCAGTTCTCTGCTGCCAATGACTGGAACGAATTGCAAAAATCTCTGAAGCTGGAGACTCTTATCTCCCTCAATAACTTTAAGCATCAGTTGTCAGAGCACCTTACCGATCACTGCACCTGTACACAGCCCATCTGAAATTAGCCCACCCAACTACCTCATCCCTATATTGTTATTTATTTTGCTCTTTTGCACCCCAGTATCTCTATTTGCACATAATCTCTTGCACATCTAGCATTCCAGTGTTAATACTATTGTAATTATTCTGCACTATAGCCTATTTATTGCCTTACCTCCATAACTTGCTACATTTGCACACACTGTATATATATTTTCTGTTGTATTTCTGACTTTATGTTTTTTTTTTACCCCATATGTAACTCTGTGTTGTTTTTATTGCACTACTTTGCTTTATCTTGGCCAGGTCGCAGTTGTAAATGAGAACCTGTTCTCAACTGGCTTACCTGGTTAAATAAAGGTGAAAAAAATAAAAATAAAAATAAAATATGCTTTGTTGATTTCAAAAACGCCTTTGACTCAATTTGGCATGAGGGTCTGCTATACAAATTGATGGAAAGTGGGGTTGGGGGAAAAACATACGACATTATAAAATCCATGTACACAAACAACAAGTGTGCGGTTAAAATTGGCAAAAAACACACACATTTCTTTCCACAGGGCCGTGGGGTGAGACAGGGATGCAGTTTAAGCTCCACCCTCTTCAACATATATATCAACGAATTGGCGAGGGCACTAGAAAAGTCTGCAGCACCCGGCCTCACCCTACTAGAATCTGAAGTCAAATGTCTACTGTTTGCTGATGATCTGGTGCTTGTCAGAACGCTGAGTGTGGATGTGGTGCAGGGAATCAAGCGCAGGAACAAGGGTGTTCGTCAACAGACTTTAGTAATCCAAAATAGTAACTCCAAACAGGTGAATAGCCAACCCAACCGGGAGGCATGAACAAATTACGCACACACACAACAGTGCGTAAAAAACAAGAAAAGGCGCACGCAGTGTGGACTCTCGACACAAACAACACGAGCGAGAAAACCCATCAACAGCAACAGCTGACATAACAATCACACATAACACCTGACCCAACACACGATAACTAAATAGGAAACAAAATCAAACACTAACAAGGGACAGGTGTACAAACAGACAAAACCAAACAAACATGAAACATCGAACGGTGGCAGCTAGTACTCCGGGGACGACGACCGCCGAAGCCTGCCCGAACAAGGAGGAGGAGCAGCCTCGGCCGAAACCGTGACAGTACCCCCCCCTTGACGCGCGGCCAGCCGTGCGCCGATCCCGGCCTCGGGGACGACCAGGACGACGCAGAGCAGGGCGCGTAGGATGACCCCGATGGAACTCGGTCAGCAGGGACAGGTCTAATATGTCCCTCCTCGGCACCCAGCACCGCTCCTCCGGGCCGTACCCCTCCCACTCCACGAGATATTGGAGACCCCCCATCCGGCGTCTCGAATCAAGGATGGACCTCACAGTGTACGCCGGAGCCCCCTCGATGTCCAACGGGGGCGGAGGAGTCTCCTCTATCTCATAGTCCTGGAGTGGACCAGCTACCACCGGCCTGAGGAGAGACACATGGAACGAGGGGTTAATATTCCTGTAATCAATAGGCAGTTCTAACCTGTAACACACCTCGTTCAACCTCCTCAGGACTTTGAATGGCCCCACAAACCGCCGACCCAGCTTCCGGCAGGGCAGGCGGAGGGGCAGGTTTCTGGTCGAGAGCCAGACTCGATCTCCAGGTGCGTATACAGGCCCCTCACTGCGGTGGAGATCGGCGCTCGTCTTATGCCGACGGATGGCCCGCTGCAGATGGACGTGGGCAGCGTTCCATGTCTCCTCCGAGCGCCGCACCCACTCATCCACCGCAGGGGCCTCGATCTGGCTCTCGTGCCAAGGTGCCAGAACCGGCTGGTACCCTAACACACACTAGAAAGGGGTTAGTTGGGTGGAGGAGTGGCGGAGAGAGTTCTGCGCCATCTCGGCCCACGGAACGTATCTCGCCCACTCCTCCGGCCGGCCCTGGCAATAAGACCTCAGAAACCTACCCACATCCTGGTTGACACGTTCAACCTGCCCATTACTCTCCGGGTGGTAACCCGAGGTAAGGCTCACCGAAACCCCCAACCGTTCCATAAAGGCTCTCCACACTCTGGAGGTGAACTGGGGGCCTCGATCAGACACTATATCCTCGGGTACCCCGTAATGCCGGAAGACATGGGTAAACAGAGCCTCAGCGGTCTGTAGGGCAGTAGGGAGACCCGGCATGGGAAGGAGACGACAGGCCTTCGAGAACCGATCCACAACGACCAGGATGGTAGTATTCCCCTGTGAGGGGGGAAGGTCTGTAACAAAGTCCACCGAGAGGTGGGACCAGGGTCGTTGTGGAACGGGCAGGGGTTGTAGCTTACCCCTGGGCAAATGTCTGGGCGCCTTACACTGTGCACACACCGAACAGGAGGAGACATAAACCCTCACATCCCTGGCTAACGTTGGCCACCAGTACTTAGTGGTAAGGCAGTGAACTGTCCGGCCGATACCTGGATGTCCAGAGGAGGGGGACGTATGAGCCCAATAAATGAGGCGATCGCGTACCTCGAGCGGAACGTACGTCCGACCCACTGGACACTGTGGAGGACTTGGGTCGGTGCGTAACGCCCGCTCGATCTCTGCATCGACCTCCCATACCACCGGTGCCACCAGACAAGACTTTGGTAGTATGGGAGTGGGCTCAACGGACCTCTCCTCCGTGTCATACCGCCGAGACAGGGCATCTGCCTTCCCGTTCTGGGACCCAGGGATGTAAGTGATTTTAAACACAAACCGGGCTAGAAACATAGTCCAGCGGGCCTGGCGAGGATTCAGTCTCCTAGCTGCCCGGATGTACTCCAGGTTACGGTGGTCCGTCAAAATGAGGAAAGGGTGTTGAGCCCCCTCAAGCCAATGCCTCCACACCTTTAGGGCCTGTACCACGGCTAACAGCTCCCTGTCCCCTACGTCATAATTCCGCTCCGCCGGACTGAGCTTCTTAGAATAAAAGGCACAGGGGCAGAGCTTAGGTGGTGTGCCAGACCGTTGTGAGAGGACGGCCCCAATACCGGCCTCGGGCGCGTCTACCTCTACCTGGAATGGTAAAGCGGGATCCGGATGCGCCAACACCGGCGCCGAGGTAAACAGGTCCTTCAGTCTCCCAAAAGCCCTGTCCGCCTCAGCAGACCACCGCAAGCGCACCGGACCCCCCTTCAACAGAGACATTATGGGAGCTGCCACCTGTCCAAAACCCCGAATAAACCTCCGGTAATAATTCGCAAAACCCAAGAACTGTTGCACCTCTTTCACAGTGGTTGGGGTTTGCCAATTACGCACAGCTGACACCCGGTCAACCTCCATCTTCACCCCTGACGCAGACAACTGATAACCCAAAAAGGAGACCGACTTCTGAAAGAACAGAAATTTCTCTGCCTTGACATATAGGTCATGCTCCAACAGTCTCCTCAACACTCGGCGCACCAGGGCTACATGCTCAGCTCGGGTAGAACTGTACACCAGAATATCGTCTATGTACACGACTACTCCCTGCCCCTGCATGTCCCGGAAAATCTCATCTACAAAGGATTGGAAGACTGAGGGAGCATTCATTAACCCATATGGCATGACGAGATACTCGTAATGACCGGAGGTCGTGCTAAATGCTGTCTTCCATTCATCGCCCTCTCTAATGCGCACCAAGCTATATGCGCTCCTGAGATCCAATTTTGTGAAGAACTGAGCACCGTGTAATGACTCCGTCATAGTCGCAATCAGAGGAAGTGGATAACTGTACTTCACCATAATCTGATTGAGACCGCGGTAATCAATACACGGGCGCAAACCTCCATCTTTTTTCTTCACAAAAAAGAAGCTTGAGGAAGCGGGTGAAGTGGAGGCCCGTATGTATCCCTGTCTCAGAGACTCGGCGATGTAAGTTTCCATCGCCTTCCTCTCCTCTTGAGACAAGGGATACACATGGCTCCGCAGGAGGGCTGTTCCTGACTGGAGATCTATCGCACAATCCCCCCGTCTATGAGGCGGCAGCTGCGCCGCCCTAGTCTTACTAAACACCAGTTTCAAATCCTCATACTCGGGGGGAATATGCAGTGCTGGCATTAGATTCGGACTTTCCACCGAGGTCGCCCCTATGGAAACACCCAGACACAGCCCCTCACACTGAGCAGACCACCCTTTAAGAGCTTTCTCTCGCCACGAAATAGTAGGGTCATGGGTAATCAACCAGGGAAGCCCCAGCACCACCGGATACGCAGGAGAGTCAATCAGATAGAGCTGAATCGTCTCCTCATGACCCCCCTGCGTCACCATCTTAAGGGGCGCTGTGACCTCCCTAATCAACCCAGATCCTAACGGACGGCTATCTAGGGCATGTACAGGGAAAGGCTTATCAACGGGAAGGAGAGGAATCCCTAACTCTACACAGAACTGGCGATCTACAAAATTCCCAGCTGCGCCTGAATCTACTAGCGCCTTATGCTGGGAACGAGGTGCAACCTGTGGAAAACAAACAGGCAAGGTTATGTGAACGACAGAAAGCTCTGGGTAAGTAGGGCGCCTACTCACCTGGGAGGACTCCCCAATGCGTGGCCTGCCTTCACCTCCACCGGGGGACCTTCCCCAACACCTAGCCGCGGTGTGCCCTCCACGGCCACAGTTGGTGCAGGGAACGGCCCCCCTCGGGTTCCTACTCCTCCGTTCTCTAGCGCCAGCACCTCCGAGCTCCATAGGGCTTGGCTCGGAGGTGCCGGAAGGTGGAATGGGAAACCACCACCCGGGACGTCCACGGGTGGCGAGCAGGGTGTCCAGCCGAATGGCCATGTCGACCAGTTGGTCAAACGACAACGTGGTATCCCTGCACGCCAACTCTCTCTGGACGTCCTCCCGGAGGCTGCAGCGGAAGTGGTCTATGAGGGCCCGCTCATTCCACCCTGCATCTGCCGCTAGAGTCCGGAACTCCAAAGCAAAATCCTGTGCGCTCCTCATCCCCTGTCGGAGGTAGAACAGACGCTCCCCCGCCGCCTTCCCTTCTGGTGGATGGTCAAACACGGCACGGAAGCGGCGGGAGAACTCCGCATAGGTAATAGTAGCGGCGTCTATTCTCCTCCATTCGGCGTTGGCCCACTCCAACGCCTTGCCGGTGAGACAGGAGATGAGGGCGGAGACGCTCTCGTGTCCCGAGGGCGCCGGGTGTACGGTGGCGAGGTAGAGCTCCACTTGCAGCAGGAACCCTTGACACCCGGCAGCGGAGCCGTCGTACGCCCTCGGGAGCGAGAGCCGAATCCCGCTGGGTTCCGGAAGGGGGACAGGAGGACTGACCGATGGGGATGGTCCGGTAGGTGGGGGCGTGGGTACCCCGCTGCTTTCCCATCGGTGGAGAGTGTTCATCACCCGATCCAGGGCGTGACCGATCTGGTTGATCCTGTCCTCCTGCCCACGAAGACGGTCCTCCATAATGTCCGTTGGCGCGGTTGCTCCTGCTGATTCCATGGGTTGATGTGTGATTCTGTCAGAACGCTGAGTGTGGATGTGGTGCAGGGAATCAAGCGCAGGAACAAGGGTGTTCGTCAACAGACTTTAGTAATCCAAAATAGTAACTCCAAACAGGTGAATAGCCAACCCAACCGGGAGGCATGAACAAATTACGCACACACACAACAGTGCGTAAAAAACAAGAAAAGGCGCACGCAGTGCGGACTCTCGACACAAACAACACGAGCGAGAAAACCCATCAACAGCAACAGCTGACATAACAATCACACATAACACCTGACCCAACACACGATAACTAAATAGGAAACAAAATCAAACACTAACAAGGGACAGGTGTACAAACAGACAAAACCAAACAAACATGAAACATCGAACGGTGGCAGCTAGTACTCCGGGGACGACGACCGCCGAAGCCTGCCCGAACAAGGAGGAGGAGCAGCCTCGGCCGAAACCGTGACAGTGCTTCTGTCACCAACCAAGGAGGGCCTACAGCAGCACCTAGATCTTCTGCACAGATTCTCAGTAAGACAAAAATAATGGTGTTCCAAAAAAGGTCAATTTGCCAGGACCACAAATACAAATTCCATCTAGACACCGTTGCCCTAGAGCACACAAAAAACTATACATACCTCGGCCTAAACATCAGCGCCACAGGTAACTTCCACAAAGCTGTGAACGATCTGAGAGACAAGGCAAGAAGGGCCTTCTATGCTATCAAAAGGAACATAACATTTGACATACCAATTAGGATCTGGCTAAAAATACTTGAATCAGTTATAGAACCCATTGCCCTTTATGGTTGTGAGGTCTGGGGTCCGCTCACCAACCAAGAAGTCACAAAATGGGACAAACACCAAATTGAGACTCTGCATGCAGAATTCTGCAAAAATATCCTCCATGTACAACGTAAAACACCAAATAATGCATGCAGAGCAGAATTAGGCCAATACCCGCTAATAATCAAAATCCAGAAAAGAGCCGTTAAATTCTATAACCACTTAAAAGGAAGCGATTTCCAAACCTTCCATAACAAAACCTACAGAGAGATAAACTTGGAGAAGAGTCCCCTAAGTAAGCTGGTCCTGGGGCTCTGTACAAACACAAACAGACCCCACAGAGCCCCAGGACAACAACAACAACAACAACACAATTAGACCCAACCAAATCATGAGAAAACTAAAAGAGAATTACTTGACACATTGGAAAGAACAAACAAAAAAACAGAGCGAACTAGAATGCTATTTGGCCCTAAACAGAGAGTACACAGTGGCAGAATACCTGACCACTGTGACTGACCCAAACTTAAGGAACGCTTTGACTATGTACAGACTCAGTGAGCATAGCCTTGCTATTGAGAAAGGCCGCCGTAGGCAGACCTGGCTCTCAAGAGAAGACAGGCTATGTGCACACTGCCCACAAAATGCGGTGGAAACTGAGCTGCACTTCCTAACCTCCTGCCAAATGTATGACCATATTAGAGACACATATTTCCCTCCGATTACAGTGATCCACAAAGAATTTGAAAACAAACCCAATTTTGATAAACTCCCTTATCTACTGGGTGAAAAACCACAGTGTGCCATCACAGCTGCAATATTTGTGACCTGTTGCCACAAGAAAAGGGCAACCAGTGAAGAACAAACACCATTGTAAATACAACCCATATTTATGTTTATTTATTTTCCCATTTGTACTTTAACTATTTGAACATTGTTACAACACTGTATATATACATAATATGACATTTGAAATGTCTTTATTCCTTTGGATCTTCTGAGTGTAATGTTTACTGTTAATATTTATTGTTTATTTCACTTTTGTTTACTATCTACTTCACTTGCTTTGGCAATGTTAACATACGTTCCCCATGCCAATAAGCCCTTAAATTGAAATTGAATTGAAATTGAATTGAGAGAGAGAGAGAGAGAGAGCTCAAAGACATTGCTCCTGCATTTTCAGCATGTTTTTACAAAAACTATAGATTTAGAGTTAGATCATCTTGGATTTTTTGGCAGGGACATATACAGGATGCTACCCTCCACATAACCTTCATTCCAAACCAAAACTCCAAACCTACAACCTTAATTTGGATGGAATTACCTGGAAGGCTTTCTACTACCAAGGATTACTATTCACAAGCTATACAGCAAATGCTCTGGCAAACAAACAGAAACCTGAAAACACCATCCAACCTGGAACTGAGTGAGTAATGTTTAGTCTGAAGCTATTTTTTACTTTCAAAAACCAAGAAGAAAAATACATTACAATGATATATTTTACTTTATAAGGACTGAATGCTAAGGCTACCAAGCTTGCTAGTACAAATAGATACAACTTCAATTAGCACTGACGTGTGAAGTGAGAGGTGTCAAAGCCCTTGAGCCCAACAATGGCAGGAGAGTCGCACAGTCTACCCCAACCAAATGGAGAGGCCTTAGAAGCACCCTCCCGCTGTTCAGAGGTCATTAAAATACACTACCCTCTGAATGTAAAGAATGATAAGACACGAAAAGAGTACAAAATGAAGCTCCTTATGGGAAATCAGGAGACACTTTTTGCTGACTTTTATAAAAATGGGAACATAAGCAACCTTATCTTCCACACAGACCATCCCCTGGCATGGCACAGTGCTATACTAGCACACTACCCCTCTGTTAAGAGGGGGGGTGTTAGTGATGGGTGGAAACTCAGGATACTAGACAACGAGGACTCTGAGTCGTCTAATATAAATCTCTATAAATCTGGAACAGTTTTGGTACAGGGCAACACCAAACAGTTCCAGCTGGACTTTCACCTAATCAAAGAAATAGCTCAGCAGGAGAAGCTCTCCCTTGAGAAAGATACCCCCAACCCGAGCGGGTCAGACCAGACCTCTTCATTAAATAACCCCACAGAGCAACCCCAAGCGGAAAGTAAACTTCCCAGCACAGTGCCCACCTTTGCCCGGACCCTAAAGGATATCGCCCTCAACCGCAGACCCAACACCTCACACAGGAGCAACAGATCAACAGACACCCCGCCCAGACAAGCGAGACACTCTCCCAGACCTGCGGGACCCCCCCCTCCCCCGGGCCTACAGATAGAGGACCCCGCCGAGAGGACCTACATCTAGACCACAGCACCATCAGCCACATCTACACCCCCAACCCCACCAATTAACACCCCACCAAGTCAACCATGCCCACACCCCATTTAGGCCCCCTCAGATCAGACCTATGCCCCTCCTACCCACCCCATGCCCCCCACTCTCGCAAAGAGGGCCTCAACATGAAAGTCACACATACGCCCAGGCTGTGAGCAGGCAAACAGGCCCAACCCCCACTCTTACACTAGCCCAAGCCAACCAGATGCTCAGCAGGCTCTGCTCACAATTACTGGCCTGAGGCCAAACCACACGACCAACAACATTAGACACTTTATGGAACACAAAGCCTTCACTATTTCATCCTGGAATATCCAAGGCCTGAGGTCATCTGCCTTTGGCCTAAAGAGCAGGAACCTGGACTTCACCAAAGAAATCAGAAATACAGACATTGTCATCCTACAAGAAACATGGTATAGAGGAGACGGACCCACTGGTTGCCCTCTAGGTTACAGAGAGCTGGTAGTCCCATCCACCAAACTACCAGGTGTGACACAGGGAAGGGACAAAGGGGGTACAGTGAGGGAAAAAAGTATTTGATCCCCTGCTGATTTTGTACGTTTGGCCACTGACAAAGAAATGATCAGTCTATAATTTTGATGGTAGGTTTATTTGAACAGTGAGAGACAGAATAACAACTAATGTTATAAATTGATTTGCATTTTAATGAGGGAAATAAGTATTTGACCCCCTCTCAATCAGAAAGATTTCTGGCTCCCAGGTGTCTTTTATACAGGTAACGAGCTGAGATTAGGAGCACACTCTTAAAGGGAGTGCTCCTAATCTCAGCTTGTTGCCTGTATAAAAGACACCTGTCCACAGAAGCAATCAATCAATCAGATTCTAAACTCTCCACCATGGCCAAGACCAAAGAGCTCTCCAAGGATGTCAGGGACAAGATTGTAGACCTACACAAGGCTGGAATGGGCTACAAGACCATCGCCAAGCAGCTTGGTGAGAAGGTGACAACAGTTGGTGCGATTATTCGCAAATGGAAGAAACACAGAATAACTGTCAATCTCCCTCTGCCTGGGGCTCCATGCAAGAGCTCACCTCGTGGAGTTGCAATGATAATGAGAACGGTGAGGAATCAGCCCAGAACTAAACGGGAGGATCTTGTCAATGATCTCAAGGCAGCTGGGACCATAGTCACCAAGAAAACAATTGGTAACACAGTACGCCGTGAAGGACTGAAATCCTGCAGCGCCCGCAAGGTCCCCCTGCTCAAGAAAGCACATATACATGCCCGTCTGAAGTTTGCCAATGAACATCTGAATGATTCAGAGGAGAACTGGGTGAAAGTGTTGTGGTCAGATGAGACCAAAATGGAGCTCTTTGGCATCAACTCAACTCGCCGTGTTTGGAGGAGGAGGAATGCTGCCTATGACCCCAAGAACACCATCCCTACCATCAAACATGGAGGTGGAAACATTATGCTTTGGGGGGGGTTTTCTGATAAGGGGACAGGACAACTTCACCGCATCAAAGGGACGATGGATGGGGCCATGTATTGTCAAATCCTGGGTGAGAACCTCCTTCCCTCAGCCAGGGCATTGAAAATGGGTCGTGGATGGGTATTCCAGCATGACAATGACCCAAAACACACGGCCAAGGCAACAAAGGAGTGGCTCAAGAATAAGCACATTAAGGTCCTGGAGTGGCCTAGCCAGTCTCCAGACCTTAATCCCATAGAAAATCTGTGGAAGGAGCTGAAGGGTCGAGTTGCCAAACGTCAGCCTCGAAACCTTAATGACTTGGAGATGATCTGCAAAGAGGAGTGGCACAAAATCCCTCCTGAGATGTGTGCAAACCTGGTGGCCAACTACAAGAAATGTCTGACCTCTGTGATTGCAAACAAGGGTTTTGCCACCAAGTACTAAGTCATGTTTTGCAGAGGGGTCAAATACGTATTTCCCTCATTAAAATGCAAATCAATTTATAAAAAAATTTACATGCGTTTTTCTGGATTTTTGTTGTTGTTATTCTGTCTCTCACTGTTCAAATAAACCTACCATTAAAATTATAGACTGATCATTTCTTTGTCAGTGGGCAAGCGTACAAAATCAGCAGGGGATCAAAATATTTTTTCCCTCACTGTATGCTAATTTGGTATAGAGCAGACCTAACTCACTCTATTAAATTAATCAAAACAGGAACATTTTACATTTGGCTAGAAATTCAAAAGGAAATGATCTCAGAGAAAAATGTCCTCCTGTGTGCTACCTATACCCCCCCCCCCCCCCCCCCCACACACACACACACTAGAATCCCCATACTTTAATGAAGACAGCTTCTCCATCCTGGAGGGGGAAATCAATCATTTCCAGACCCAGGGACATGTACTAGTCTGTGGTGACCTAAATGCCAGAACTGGACAAGAACCTGACACCCTCAGCACACAGGGGGACAAACACCTACCTGGAGGTGACAGCATTCCCTCCCCCCTAAGCACAACTACTACAACATAACCAACAAAAACGGGTCACAACTCCTGCAGCTCTGTCGCACACTAGGAATGTACATAGTCAATGGTAGGCTTCGAGGGGACTCCTATGGTAGGTACACCTATAGCTCATCTCTTGGCAGTGGTACTGTAGACTACTTTATCACTGACCTCAACCTAGAGTCTCTCAGAGCGTTCACAGTCAGCCCACTGACACCCCTATCAGACCACAGCAAAATCACAGTCTACTTAAACAGAGCAATACTCAATCATGAGGCATCAAAGCCAAAGGATCTGAATAATATTAAGAAATTCTATAGATGGAAGGAAAGTAGTTTTCGAAACCTACCGAAAAACTATTAGGCAACAACAAATTAAATCTCTTTTAGACAACTTCCTGTACAAAACGTTCCACCGTAATAGTGAAGGTGTGAACTTGGCAGTAGAAAACCTAAACAGTATATTTTGACCTCTCAGCTTCCATATCAAATCTAAAAACAGAAAACAGAAGAAAAGTAACAACAGTGACAAATGGTTTGATGAAGAATGCAAAAACCTAAGAAAGAAATTGAGAAACCTATCCAACCAAAAACATAGAGACCCAGAAAACCTGAGCCTACGCCTTCACTATGGTGAATCACTAAAACGATACAGAAATACACTACGGAAAAAGAAGGAACAGCATGTCAGAAATCAGCTCAATGTAATTGAAGAATCCATAGACTCTAACCACTTTTGGGAAAATTGGAAAACACTAAACAAACAACAACAGCTATCCAAAACGGAGATGTATGGGTAAACCACTTCTCCAATCTTTTTGGCCCTATAACAAAGAACAAACAGCAAAAAAATATACATGATCAAATGCAAATCTTAGAATCAACTATTAAAGACTACCAGAACCCACTGGATTCTCCAATTACATTGAATGAACTACAGGACAAAATACAAACCCTCCAACCCAAAAAGGCCTGTGGTGTTGATGGTATCCTCAATTAAATGATAAAATATACAGACCACAAATTCCAATTGGCTATACTTAAACTCTTTAACATCATCCTTAGCTCTGGCATCTTCTCCAATATTTGGAACCAAGGACTGATCACCCCAATCCACAAAAGTGGAGACAAATTTGACCCCAATAACTACCGTGGGATATGCGTCAACAGCAACCTTGGGAAAATCCTCTGCATTATCATTAACTGCAGACTAGTTCATTTCCTCAGTGAAAACAACGTACTGAGCAAATGTCAAATTGGCTTTTTACCATATTACCGTACGACAGACCACGTATTCACCCTGCACATCCTAATTGACAAACAAACAAACAAAAACAAAGGCAAAGTCTTCTCATGCTTTGTTGATTTCAAAAAAGCTTTTGACTCAATTTGGCATGAGGGTCTGCTATACAAATTGATGGAAAGTGGGGTTGAGGGGAAAACATACAACATTATAAAATCCATGTACACAAACAACAAGTGTGCAGTTAAAATTGGCAAAAACACACACACATTTCTTTCCTCAGGGCCGTGGTGTGAGACAGGGATGCAGTTTAAGCCCCACCCTCTTCAACATATATATCAACGAATTGCGAGGGCACTAGAACAGTCTGCAGCACCCGGCCTCACCCTACTAGAATCTGAAGTCAAATGTCTACTGTTTGCTGATGATCTGGTGCTTCTGTCACCAACCATTATTTTTGTCTTACTGAGATTTACTGTCAGACATGGGCCCTGACAGTAAATCTCAGTAAGACAAAAATATTGGTGTTCCAAAAAAGGTCCAGTTGCCAGGACCACAAATACAAATTCCATCTAGACACCGTTGCCCTAGAGCACACAAAAAACTATACATACCTTGGCCTACACATCAGCATCACAGGTAACTTCCACAAAGCTGTGAACGATCTGAGAGACAAGGCAAGAAGGGCCTTCTATGCCATCAAAAGGAACATAACATTTGACATACCAATTAGGATCTGGCTAAAAATACTTGAATCAGTTATGGAACCCGTTGCCCTTTATGGTTGTGAGGTCTGGGCTCCACTTACCAACCAAGAATTCACAAATAGGGACAAACACCAAATTGAGACTCTGCATGCAGAATTCTGCAAAAATATCCTCAGTGTACAATGAAAAACACAAAATAATGCATGCAGAGCAGAATTAGGCCGACACCCGCTAATGATCAAAATCCAGAAAAGAGCCGTTAAATTCTATAACCACTTAAAACGAAGCGCTTCCCAAACCTTCCATAACAAAGCCATCACCTACAAAGAGATTAACTTGGAAAAGAGTCCCCTAGGTAAGCTGGTCCTGGGTCTCTGTTCACAAACACAAACAGACCCCACAGAGACCCAGGATAGCAACACAATTAGACCCAATCAAATCATGAGAAAACAAAAAGAGAATTATTTGACACATTGGAAAGAACTAACAAAGAAACAGAGCAAACTAGAATGCTGTTTGGCTCTAAACAGAGAGTACACAGTGGCAGAATACCTGACCACTGTGACTGACCCAAACCTAAGGAAAGCTTTGACTATGTACAGACTCAGTGAGCATAGCCTTGCTATTGAGAAAGGCCGCCGTAGGCAGACCTGGCTCTCAAGAGAAGACAGGCTATGTGCACACTGCCCACAAAATGAGGTGGAAACTGCGCTGCACTTCCTAACCTCCTGCCAAATGTATGACCATATTAGAGACACATATTTCCCTCCGATTACAGAGATCCACAAAGATTTCGAAAACAAACCCAATTTTGATAAACTCCCTTATCTACTGGGTGAAAAACCACAGTGTGCCATCACAGCAGCAATATTTGTGACCTGTTGCCACAAGAGAAGGGCAAGCAGTGAAGAACAAACACCATTGTAAATACAACCCATATTTATGTTTATTTATTTTCTCATTTGTACTTTAACTATTTGCACATTGTTACAACACTGTATATATATATATATATATATATATATATATATATATATATATATATATATATATACACAATATGACATTTGAAATGTCTTTATACTTTTGGAACTTCTGAGTGTAATGTTTACTGTTAATATTTATTGTTTATTTTACTATCTACTTCACTTGCTTTGGCAATGTTAACATACATTTCCCATGCCAATAAAGCCCTTAAAATGAAAGTGAAATTGATTTGAGTGACAGAGAGAGAGTGACAGAGAGAGGGAGAAAGAGTGTGACAGCCAGTCAGACATGGAGAGAGAGCAGACAGAGACAGACAGAGAGAGAGAGGGAGAGAGAAATAGAGGAAGAGAGACAGATGGACAATGACAGTGAGGGAGACAGACAGACAAAGAAAGAAAGAAAAAGAGGGAAAGAGAAACAGACAGAGAGGGGCCTTTTAACTAGACTGCAGCAGCGGATAGAGAGAGAGGCTCTCTCTGTCACTCTTCCACTGTGTTGACTGTTGACCAGGGCCGAGATAGACATCACTGCACAAGGACTCTTCATCACAATAAGCTGATAACTGTTAACATGCTGACTTGGTGCTTCATTGCCATACTCTGTCTGAGTATGTGCTTGTTACGAGACACACACACTCTTAAAAGGATGAATAGATACTTTTATATATGCACCCAAGCACAAACATATATGTGTACCTGCACGCACACACACAGACTCGCTCTCCTTTTTTGTCTCTCTCTCTCGCGCACACACACACACACACACACACACACACACACACACATACACACAGACACACACACACACACACACACACGTGAATACATTACCCAGACCTTGAGGAGGATGTATTAGCGGGAGCTACCTGTGTAGAATATAAAACCACAGGGACTGTCAGACTGGTCTGCAGTGCAGAGGAGAGGAGAAGAGAAGTCTATTCACTAGGCTCTCTATCACTGCTGCTCCTCTCAACAACACAAAGAAGGAGGAAATCAAACTCTTCCTCTCCAGCCAGGGGGTCCAGACTTACTGCAGACAGAGAGTCAGTTTTAACAAGACAGTGTTTGTACTCAATAGAAAACTCAGAGCTCAGCTGCCTCAGAGATGAAAGTTTAGTTCAATTGTTAGATAGTTTGGAGCCTAGGTCTTGGATGACAGGGTCAGTAGTTTATCTGATGTGATCTGACAAGGCATAACTCTGGGAGTTAGTTATGTCAGGGGATATGGCCACTAGTAAGCAGTGACTCTCCTTGGGGTTAGCTATGCCGTCACGGCACATCAGAGTATGACATCATTCTGATATACCAGTGCTGGTGATTGGTTGCTCCCTGGAGCAGACGTCAACAGAGATGTCGACAGAGGAGGAGGAAAGATAAAGAGGCACAGATAAAATGGTGAGAGATGGTGTTACTCATCGCCATGGAATAGTGCCATGGCCAATCACATTGATAAACACACAGACACACACACACACATCCCACAGGCTGTCCTGCCACTTTGCATTTACTTCAGCACAATGGAGAGCCTGGCCAGAGAAAAATAGAGAAAGAGAGAGGCCAGTGAAGAGAGAGAGAGGCCAGTAAAGAGAGAGAGAGAGAGAGAGAGAGAGAGGCAGGCAAACAGGCCCAACCCCCACTCTTACACTATCCCAAGCCAATGGCATGTACCAGATGCTCAGCAGGCTCTGCTCACACCTACTGGTCTGAGGACAAACCACACGACTAACAACACTGGACACTTTATGGAGCACAAAGCCTTCACTATCTCCTCCTGGAATATCCAAGGCCTGAGGTCATCTGCCTTTGGCCTAAAGAGCAGGAACCTGGACTTCACCAAAGAAATCAGAAATACAGACATTGTCATCCTACAAGAAACATAATATAGATGAGATGGACCCACTGGTTGCCCTCTAGGTTACAGAGAGCTGGTAGTCCCATCCACCAAACTACCAGGTGTGAAACAGGATATAGAGCAGACCTAACTCACTCTATTCAATTAATCAAAACAGGAACATTTTACATTTGGCTAGAAATTCAAAAGGAAATGTCCTCCTGTGTGCTACCTATATCCCCCCACTAGAATCCCCATACTTTAATGAAGACAGCTTCTCCATCCTGGAGGGAGAAATCAATCATTTCCAGACCCAGGGACATGTACTAGTCTGTGGCGACCTAAATGCCAGAACTGGACAAGAACCTGACACCCTCAGCACACAGGGGGACAAACACCTACCTGAGGTGATAGCATTCCCTCCCCCATGCCCCCCTAGGCACAAATACGACAACATAACCAACAAAAACTGGTCACAACTCCTGCAGCTCTGTCGCACGCTGGGTATGTACATAGTCAATGGTAGGCGTCGAGGGGACTCCTATGGTAGGTACACTTATAACTCATCTCTGGGCAGTAGTACTGTAGACTACTTTATCACTGACCTCAACCCAGAGTCTCTCAGAGTGTTCACAGTCAGCCCACTGACACCTCTATCAGATCACAGCAAAATCACAGTCTACTTGAACAGAGCAATACTCAAACCATGAGGCATCAAACCCAAAGGATCTGAATAATATTAAGATATGCTATAGATGGAAGGAAAGTAGTGTGGAAACCTACCAAAAAACTATTAGGCAACAACAAAATCAATCCCTTTTAGACAATTTCCTGGACAAAATGTTTCACTGTAATAGTGAAGGTGTAAACTCGGCAGTAGAAAACCTAAACAGTATATTTGACCTCTCAGCTTCCCTATCAAATCTAAAAATGTCAAAAAGAAAACCAAAGAAAATTAACAACAATGACAAATGGTTTGATGAAGAATGCAAAAACCTAAGAAAGAAATTGAGAAACTTATCCAATCAAAAACATAGAGACCCAGAAAACCTGAGCTTACGCATTCACTATGGTAAATCACTAAAACAATACGGAAAAAGAAGTAACAGCGCGCCAAAAATCAGCTCAACGTAATTGAGGAATCCATAGACTAACCACTTCTGGGAAAATTGGAAAACGCTAAACAAACAACACGAAGAGTTATCTATCCAAAATGGAGATGTATGGGTAAACCACTTCTCCAATCTTTTTGGCCCTATAACAAAGAACAAACAGCAAAAACATATACCTGATCAAATACAAATCTTACAATCAACTATTAAAGACTACCAGAACCCACTGGATTCTCCAATTACATTGAAGGAAGTACAGGACAAAATACAAACCCTCCAACCCAAAAGGCCTGTGGTGTTGATGGTATCCTAAATGAAATGATAAAATATACAGACCACAAATTCCAATTGGCTATACTTAAACTCTTTAATATCATCCTTAGCTCTGGCATCTTCCCCAATATTTGAAACCAAGGACTGATCACCCAATCCACAAAAGTGGAGACAGATTTGACCCCAATAACTAATGTGGGATATGCGTCAAGAGCAACCTTGGGAAAATCCTCTGCATTATCATTAACCGCAGACTAGTTCATTTCCTCAGTGATTTCCAAAAATATTTAGACTCAATTTGGCATGAGGGCCTGCTATACAAATTTATGGAAAGTGGTGTTGGGGGAAAAACTGTCACGAACGTTGAGAGACGGGTCGGACCAAGGTGCAGCGTGAACAGCGTACATGTTTATTAACTAAATAAACATTCAACAAAACAAGAACCAATGTAACGTGAAGTCCAAAGGGCTATACACACACCAGCCAACAGGAACACGATCCCACAATACACAGTAGGCAATGGGCTACTTCAGTATGATCCCCAATCAGAGACAACGAGCAACA
This sequence comes from Coregonus lavaretus, assembly GCF_964263955.1. Taxonomy (NCBI): domain Eukaryota; kingdom Metazoa; phylum Chordata; class Actinopteri; order Salmoniformes; family Salmonidae; genus Coregonus; species Coregonus lavaretus. The sequence continues at coordinate 4,227 of NW_028165912.1, read as the reverse complement.
GCTGTCTCTGATTGGGAATCACATCCGGCCAAACCTAGAAACACAACCTAGCACTGCAACATAGAAATAGACTAACTAGAACAGAAACATAGAATATATAACATAGAAACTCACGCCCTGACCAAACCAACTAAAGACAACAGGCGTCTCAAGGCCAGGGCGTGACAAAAACATACAACGTTATAAAATCCATGTACACAAACAACAAGTGTGCAGTAAAAATTGGCAAAAAACACACATATTTCTTTCCACAGGGCCATGGGGTGAGATAGGGATGCAGCTTAAGCCCCACCCTCTTCAATATATATATCAATGAATTGGCAAGGGCACTAGAACAGTCTGCAGCACCCAGCCTCACCCAACTAGAATCTGAAGTCAAATGTCTACTGTTTGCTGATGATCTGGTGCTTCTGTCCCCAACCAAGGAGGGCCTACAGCAGCACTTAGATCTTCTGCACAGATTCTGTCAGACCTGGGCCCTGAGAGTAAATCTCAGCAAGACAAAAATAATGGTGTTCCAAAAAAGGTCCAGTTGCCAGGACCACAAATACAATTTCCATCTAGTCATCATTGCCCTAGAGCACACATTTACATTTACATTTTATATATATATATATATATATATATATATATAAATCATACTGGCCCCCCGTGGGAATCAAACCCACAACCCTGGCGTTGCAAACGCCATGCTCTACAAACCAGCCATTCCCTCCCCTACCCTGGACGACGCTGGGCCAATTGTGCACGGCCCATGGGTCTCCCGGTCGGCTACAACAGAGCCTGGATTCGAACCAGGATCTCTAGTGGCACAGATGCAGTGCCTTAGACCACTGCGCCACTCGGGAGTTACACAAAAAACTATACTTCTCCTCGGCCTAAACATCAGCACCACAGGTAACTTCCACAAAGCTGTGAACGATCTGAGAGACAAGGCAAGAAGGGCCTTCTATGCCATCAAAAGGAACATAAAATTCAACATACCAATTAGGATCTGGCTAAAAATACTTGAATCAGTTGTAGAACCCGTTGCCCTTTATGGTTGTGAGGTCTGGGGTCTGTCCGCTTACCAACTAAGAATTCACTAAATGGGACAAACACCAAATTGAGACTCTGCATGCAGAATTCTGCAAAAATATCCTCTGTGTACAACGTAAAACACCACATAATGCATGTAGAGAAGAATTAGGCCGATACCCGCTAATGATCAAAATCCAGAAAAGAGCCGTTAAATTCTACAACCACCTAAAAGGAAGTGATTCCCAAACCTTCCATAACAAAGCCATCACCTACAGAGAGATTAACCTGGAGAAGAGTCCCCTAGGTAACCTGGTCCTGGGTCTCTGTTCACAAACACAAACAGACCCCACAGAGCCCCAGGACAACAACACAATTAGACCCAACCAAATCATGAGAAAACAAAAATATAATTACTTGACACATTGGAATTAACAAAAGAACAGAGCAAACTAGAATGCAATTTGTAAACAGACAGTACACAGTGGCAGAATACCTGACCACTGTGACTGACCCAAAATTAAGGAAATCTTTGACTATGTCCACTCAGTGAGCATAGCCTTGCTATTGAGAAAGGCCACAGTAGGCAGACCTGGCTCTCAAGAGAAGACTGAGCTGCACTTCTTAACTTCCTACCAAATGTATGACCATATTAGAGACACATACTTCCCTCAGATTACACAGACCCACAAAGTATTAGAAAACAAATCCAATTTGGATACACTCCCATGTCTATTGGGTGAAATACCACAGTGTGCAATCACAGCAGCAAGATTTGTGACTTTTTGCCACTAGAAAAGGGCAACCAGTGAAGAACAAACACCATTGTAAATACTACCTATATTTATGTTTATTTATTTAACTACAACACTGTATATAGACATAATATGACACTTGAAATGTCTTTATTTTTTTGAACTTTTGTGAGCGTAATGTTTACTCTTAATTTTCTTTAATTGTTTAATTCACTTTTTGTTTATCATCTATTTCACTGGCCTTGCAATGTAAACATATGTTTCCCATGCCAATAAAGCCCCTTAAATTGAAATTGAAATTGAAATTGAAATTGAGTGAGAGGCCAGTGAAGAGAGAGAGAGAGGCCAGTGAAGAGAGAGAGAGAGAGAGGCCAGTGTAGAGAGAGAGAGAGAGGCCAGAGAAGAGAGAGAGGCCAGTGAAGAGAGAGAGAGAGAGAGAGAGAGAGAGAGAGAGAGAGAGAGAGAGAGAGAGAGAGAGAGAGAGAGAGAGAGAGAGAGAGAGAGAGAGAGAGAGAGAGAGAGAGAGAGAGAGAGAGAGAGAGAGAGAGGCCAGTGAAAAGAGAGAGAGAGAGAGAGGCCAGTGAAGAGAGAGAGATAGGCCGGTGAAGAGAGAGAGAGAGGCCAGTGAAGAGAGAGAGAGAGAGAGAGAGAGAGAGAGGCCAGTAAAGAGAGAGAGATAGAGGCCAGTGAAGAGAGAGAGAGAGAGAGAGGAGAGAGAGAGAGAGAGAGAGAGAGAGAGAGAGAGAGAGAGAGAGAGAGAGAGAGAGAGAGGCCAGTGAAGAGAGAGAGATAGGCCGGTGAAGAGAGGCCAGTGAAGAGAGAGAGGGAGATTTTGATGATGACTTTCCATTTTCTCCCTGCTCTATTCGATCTCTATTGTTACTTCTAGCAGCATCACACAGTCAGCTGTTACTTACTGTCCTGGGGTGGTGGAGTCAACACAAGATGAATGAAAAGCAGGGAGTGAAAGAGAAAGAGAGAGAAACCATGTGTGTGTGCATTTCAACCAATCAATCACATTTATTTTATAAAGCCCATTTTACAACAGCAGTTGGCGAAAAGTGCTATACAGATAGCCAGCCTAAAACCCCAAAGAGAAAGCAATGCAGATCGTTGTTCAAGACGTTTAAACGTTCCTAGATGGACCAGCAGGGTCAGATAATACCCACAGTGGTTATATAGGGAGCAATAGTATAACACCTCAGAAGTAAATGTCAGTTTGCTTTTCGTGGCCGAGCATTAAGAGGTCCAGAGAGAGAGAGAGAGAGAGAGAGAGAGAGAGAGATCGGCAGCACGACTGGGTGGACTGGGGACAGGGACAGGGCACCAGATAGGACAGGAGAGTTTGAGATCACACAGGGCACCAGATAGGACAGGAGAGTTTGAGATCACACAGGGCACCAGATAGGACAGGAGAGTTTGAGATCACACAGGGCACCAGATAGGACAGGAGAGGTTTGAGATCACACAGGGCACCAGATAGGACAGGAGGGTTTGAAATCACACAGGGCACCAGATAGGACAGGAGAGTTTGAGATCACACAGGGCACCAGATAGGACAGGAGAGTTTGAGATCACACAGGGCACCAGATAGGACAGGAGGGTTTGAAATCACACAGGGCACCAGATAGGACAGGAGAGTTTGAGATCACACAGGGCACCAGATAAAACAGGAGAGTTTGAGATCACACAGGGCACCAGATAGGACAGGAGAGTTTGAGATCACACAGGGCACCAGATAGGACAGGAGGGTTTGAAATCACACAGGGCACCAGATAGGACAGGAGAGTTTGAGATCACACAGGGCACCAGATAAAACAGGAGAGTTTGAGATCACACAGGGCACCAGATAGGACAGGAGAGTTTGAGATCACACAGGGCACCAGATAGGACAGGAGAGATAGGACAGACTGACCCTAGCCCCCCGGCAGCATAGATACTGGGACTGAGACAGAGGGGGTCAACCAGGCAATATACACTGAGTGTACAAAACATTATGAACTCTTTCCATGACATAGACTGACAAGGTGAATCCAGGTGAAAGCTATGATCCCTCGTTGATGTCACTTGTTAAAATCCACTTCAATCAGTGTAGATGAAGGGGAGAAGACAGGTTAAAGAAGGATGTTTAAGCCTTAAGACAATTGAGACATGGATTGGACGAGATGTGTCCCATTATGCCTGGCGAAAACCAAACACTGCATTCCACAGTAAGAACATCATACCAAGGTCAAGCATGGTGGTGGTGGTGTGATGGTTTGGGGATGCTTTGCTGCCTCAGGACCTGGACGACTTGCCTTAATAGAAGGAACCATGAATTCTGCTCTGTATCAGAGAATTCTACAGGAGAATGTCAGACCATCCGTCTGTGAGCTGAGGCCTGAAGCGCAGCTGGGTCATGCAGCAAGACAATGATCCAAAACACACAATCAAGTCTACATGAAAATTGCTAAAA
>NW_028165913.1:0-54466 GCF_964263955.1 Coregonus lavaretus | reverse complement strand
GGGGTAGTAATTTAATTAAACATGTAACATACAAACATGAAACCTCAGTTAATAAAGATAATGAATACACATATTTTATTAAAAATAATTCATACAAAAGTCAAGAGTTGGCTATAACATGAGTACAAACAAAGTGAGTGTGTGTATATTATGGTGTGCATTGTAATTTCCCATCATAAAAACGTATCCCCATGCCCCAATCAAATACCTTCAAGGATACCAAAAAAAAAATGCATTATGAAAGAAATGGTGTATTGTACACGAAAATAAGAAAATAGTGTAGCCCTTTCTGACTACAAGTGCACCAGTATCCCAAAGCATTAAGTGAAAACAAGCATAGAAAACAGTTTTAGCGTTAATAAAACAAAAACAACAACGTAAGGCTACTATTATATTATGATTATTTTGGTTACAACCTGGTTGATTAACAATATTGGGTTGTTTGCCATCACTAGGTGGCTTTCACCCGGTTACGTAACCCTGCACCTTAGAGGCTGCTGCCCCCATTTACATTTACACACAGGTATTCCTTAAAGAGGTGGGGTTTCAAATGTCTCCGGAAGGTGGTGAGTGACTCCGCTGTCCTGGCGTCGTGAGGGAGCTTGTTCCACCATTGGGGTGCCAGAGCAGCGAACAGTTTTGACTGGGCTGAGCGGGAACTGTGCTTCCGCAGAGGAAGGGGAGCCAGCAGGCCAGAGGTGGATGAACGCAATGCCCTCGTTTGGGTGTAGGGACTGATCAGAGCCTGAAGGTACGGAGGTGCCGTTCTCCTCACAGCTCCGTAGGCAAGCACCATGGTCTTGTAACAGATGCGAGCTTCAACTGGAAGCCAGTGGAGTGTGCGGAGGAGGGGGGTGACGTGAGAGAACTTGGGAAGGTTGAACACCAGACGGGCTGCGGCATTCTGGATGAGTTGTAGGGGTTTAATGGCACAGGCAGGGAGCCCAGCCAACAGCGAGTTGCAGTAATCCAGACGGGAGATGACAAGTGCCTGGATTAGGACCTGTGCCGCTTCCTGTGTAAGGCAGGGTCGTACTCTCCGAATGTTGTAGAGCATGAACCTACAGGATCGGGTCACCGCTTTGACGTTAGCAGAGAACGACAGGGTGTTGTCCAGGGTCATGCCAAGGCTCTTCGCACTCTGGGAGGAGGACACAACGGAGTTGTCAACCGTGATGGCGAGATCATGGAACAGGCAGTCCTTCCCCGGGAGGAAGAGCAGCTCCGTCTTGCCAAGGTTCAGCTTGAGGTGTTGATAAAGCCCCATATACATAGACTTGAAATCACTGGCCACTTTAATAACGGAATACTAGTCACTCTAATAATGTTTACATATTTTTGCTTTACTCATCTCATATGTATATACTGTATTCTATTCTACTGTATTTTAGTCTATGCCACTCCGACATTGCTCATCCTAATATTTATAATATTTATATATTCCTTAATTCCATTCATTTTAGGTTGTGTGTATTGTGTGTATTGTTGTGAATTGTTAGATATACTGTTGGAGCTAGAAACAAAAGCGTTTCGCTACACCCGCAATAACATCTGCTAAACATGTGTATGTGACAAATACAATTTGATTTGATTTGATTACGTTTGAACACGTTTGTTTTTTATATTTTTATATAAATAAATATGGGACACAAATAAAGGCAGCGTAGAACACAAAAATGTGTGTCTTTTCACACGAATTAAGCCACACAAAAACGCACAAAAATGCACAAAATCTGCTGAAATACTTTTTGTACATATTTGCACGAACTGAGTTTGAGATTATGTTGACCATATGCACTTTCCCACAGATTCCTTTTTCTCACTCATGCATGTAGGGTGACCACATTCAAAATACCCAAAATGCAGGACAACAGGATGATTTGGGGGACAGTGTGGCCTACATAATTTATTTTTTTCCTGTTGGTCTCAGGGAATCTAAAACAGTTAGGAAGGAAGACATTTAAAACGGGATTGAGTGAAGTAGCAGAAAATATGTTGAATGAGCAACAAATGAGACTGGAGACTGGAGAGCCTCACAAGTTTGACGAAATGACCTATATATATATTTCATTCTAATACAGCTATTTACTTACCTTTGTAGCTTTTGGCTACATAATTATGTACCAAAGACATCTTAAATCCCCCCCAAAAAATATCGGCCATGTGTAACATGCAGAATGCTTTTTGGGGGGCTCATGTATAGGCCTATGCATATGGGTGTTTTGAATTAATCATCAACTTAGAAAAGCGCTGTCCATTTCGTTGTGTTAGGCTTTGAAACAACATCCACAAAGACCATGTTTTCCACTCAGTTTCAACCTGTTGTTGAACTTCTTTCTTCAAATTGATCATCACAGTGGGGTTACTTTTAAAAGCACATAACGTTTTGATGATAAGTGTTTGTGATTTTCGAATGCATTTGCATTGATGTCAGAGTGGTTGGAGGGACAATAGAGTCCTGAGTACCAGGCCGTTAGGGACGGCTACTACCAACCCAAGACCAGAGTGCATAAGAGGAGATGAAAGTGACTCAACGGTCACGTGGAATTTTACCGCAGTCATGTCTCATGACAGTAACATGGTCACCGCAACAGCCCTAGTAACACGATGAAATGTGGGAGAAGTAAAGTCATCTCCCGTCTGGACTACTGCAACTCGCTGTTGGCTGGGCTCCCTGCCTGTGCCATTAAACCCCTACAACTCATCCAGAATGCCGCAGCCCGTCTGGTGTTCAACCTTCCCAAGTTCTCTCACGTCACCCCCCTCCTCCGCACACTCCACTGGCTTCCAGTTGAAGCTCGCATCCGCTACAAGACCATGGTGCTTGCCTATGGAGCAGTGAGGGGAACGGCACCTCTGTACCTTCAGGCTCTGATCAGTCCCTACACCCAAACGAGGACATTGCGTTCATCCACCTCTGGCCTGCTGGCTCCCCTTCCTCTGCGGAAGCATAGCTCCCGCTCAGCCCAGTCAAAACTGTTCGCTGCTCTGGCACCCCAATGGTGGAACAAGCTCCCTCACGACGCCAGGACAGCGGAGTCACTCACCACCTTCCGGAGACATTTGAAACCCCACCTCTTTAAGGAATACCTGGGATAGGATAAAGTATTCCTTCTAACCCCCCCCCCCCCCCCCCCCCCCAAATTGTAAAGTGGTTATCCCACTGGCTATAGGGTGAACGCACCAATTTGTGAGTCGCTCTGGCTAAGAGCGTCTGCTAAATGACGTTAATGTGCCCTTGAGCAAGGCACTTAACCCTAATTGCTCCTGTAAGTCGCTCTGGTTAAGAGCGTCTGCTAAATGACTAAAATGTAAATGTAAATGTAAAGGGCTGTGAATACATTCTGAAGGCACAGTAACTACCTAGCATGCTAACCTTAGCGAGCTAATGAAAGTTATGTGAGCACCTCTCTCTCTCTCTCTCTCTCTCCCTCCCTCCATCTTTCGCTCTCTCTCTCTCTCGCTCTCTCTCTGTCTCTCTCTCTCCCTCCCTTCTCTTTCTCGCTCCTTCTCTCTCCTTCTATCTCTCTCTCTCCACTTTCTCTGCCTCTCTCTCCTCTTTCTCTCTCTCTCCATCTCTCTCCTTCTCTCTCTCTCTCTCCTTCTATATCTCTCTCTCTCCTTCTATATCTCTCTTTCTCTCCTTCTATATATATCTCTCTCTCTCCTTCTATATATTTTTCTCTCCCCCTCTATATCTATCTCTCTCCTTCTATATCTCTCTCTCCTTCTATCTCTATCGCTCCTTCTACATCTCTCTCTATATATATATCTCTCTCACCTTCCCTCCTCTTTCTCTCTATCTCGCTCCTTCTCTCTCTCCTTCTATATATAGCTCTCTCTCTTCTTCTATCTCTCTCTCTCTCTCTCTCTCTCTCTCTCTCTCTCTCTCCCTCCCTCCCTCCTCTTTCTCTGTCTCTCGCTCCTTCTCTCTCTCTCTCTCTCCCTCCTCTTTCTCTCTCTCGCGCTCCTTCTCTCTCTCCTTCTATATCCCTCTCTCTCTCTCCTTCTATATCTCTCTCTCTCCTTCTGTATATCTCTCTCTCCTTCTATATATATATCTCTCTCTCCTTCTATATCTATCTCTCTCCTTCTATATCTCTCTCTCAATCTATATATATCTCTCTCTCTCCTTCTATATATCTCTCTCATTCTATATATCTCTCTCTCTCCTTCTATATCTCTCTCTCTCATTCTATATATCTCTCTCTCTCTCTCCTTCTATATCTATCTCTCTCCTTCTATATATCTCTATCTCCTTCTATAAATCTCTCTCTCCTTCTATCTCTCTCCTTCTATATCTCTCTCTCTCCTTCTCTCTCCCTCTCTATCTCCTTCTATATATCTCTCTCTCCTTCTATCTCTCTCTCTCCTTCCATATATCTCTATCTCTCCTTATATATATCTCTCTCTCCTTCTATCTCTCTCCTTCTATATATCTCTATCTCTCTACTTCTATATATCTCTATCTACTTCTATATATCTCTCTCTCTCCTTCTATATATCGCTCTCTCCTCTTTCTCTGCCTCCCTATCCCTCTCTCTAAGCCAATCGATGGCTGAATGAATGGCTGAAGGTCAGGTGCAGAACACCACAGGCTGATGAATGAATGGCTGAAGCCCAGGTGCAGAACACCACAGGCTGATGAATGAATGGCTGAAGGTCAGGTGCAAAACACCACAGGCTGATGAATGAATGGCTGAAGGTCAGGTGCAAAACACCACAGGCTGATGAATGAATGGCTGAAGATTGGATGCAGAACACCACAGGCTGATGAATGAATGGCTGAAGGTCAGGTGCAGAACACCACAGGCTGATTGTCACGCCCTGGCTCTGGGGACTCTTATATGTTGAGCCAGGGTGTGTAGGGTCTATGTTTTGTGTTCTATGTTCAGTTTCTAGTTCATGTGTTTTCTAGGTTGGCCGGGGTGGTTCTCAATCAGAGGCAACGAGAATCAGCTGTTGCTTGTTGTCTCTGATTGGGAACCATACTTAGGCAGCCTGTTGTGCACTTGTGTTTTGTGGGATCTTGTTCCGTGTAGGTTTGTGTATGACCGAGGACTTCACGTTTCGTTTTGTTGTTTTGTATTTTGTATCGTGTTGCTAGTACACTATTAAAGAGATGTACGCATATCACGCTGCGCCTTGGTCCAATCATTACGACGATCGTGACACTGATGAATGAATGGCTGAAGGTCAGGTGCAGAACACCAAAGGCTGATGAATGAATGGCTGAAGGTCAGGTGCAGAACACCACAGGCTGATGAATGAATGGGATTTCTGTTAGACACCGACGTACTTTGCCTTATTTATACCCACATGAATGGGCCAAGTCAAACACAGCCATGCAGACAGTGAATATAATGTATCTAGTCAGATAATTAAGATAATGGTTAACTGCAGTATACTGGAACTAAATCACTTTTTTTCTGGGAAAAAGTACAGTCACAATAACTGCAAAACCCAGTTTAAGTGCACTAGAGTTTTCCTGTCACAATTAAATTATATTATTTTTAATTGCTCCAACTACATGGTCAGGTTTAGTGCAACAATCCCAAGCCATTGTTACACTTAACTAAAGACAGGGCATAAACAAGGCATGATTTTACTAAACTGACCAGAGTTCCTCTGTGGAGATGGGAGAATCTTCCAGAAGGACAACCATCTCTACAGCTCTCCACCAATCAGGCCTTTATGGTAGAGTGGACAGACGGAAGCCACTCCTCAACAAAAAGCACATGACAGCCCGCTTGGAGTTCGCCAACATGCACGTAAAGGACTCTCAGACCATGAGAAACAAGATTATCTGGTCTGATGAAACCAAGATTGAACTCTTTGGCCTGAATGCCAAGCGTTACGTCTGGAGGAAACCTGGCACTATCCCTACGGTGAAGCATGGTGGTGGCAGCATCATGCTGTGGGGATGTTTTTCAGCGGCAGGGACTGGGAGACTAGTCAGGATCGAGGCAAAGATGAACGGAGCAAAGTACAGAGAGATCCTTGATTAAAACCTGCTCCAGAGCTCTCAGAACCTCAGACTGGGGGCAAAGGTTCACCTTCCAACAGGACAACGACCCTAAGCACACAGTCAAGACAACGCAGGAGTGGCTTCGGGACAAGTCTCTGAATGTCCTTGAATGGCCCAGCCAGAGGCCGGACTTGAACCCGATCTAACATCTCTGGAGAGACCTGAAAATAGCTGTGCAGAGACGCTCCCAATCCAACCTGACAGATCTTGAGAGGATCTGCAGTGAAGAATGGGAGAAACTCCCCAAATACAGGTGTGCCAAGCTTGTAGCGTCATACCCAAGAAGACTCAAGGCTGTAATCGCTGCCAAAGGTGCTTCAACAAAGTACTGAGTAAAGGGTCTGAATACTTATGTAAATTTGATATTTCAGTTATTTTTATTTTATAAATTTGACAACATTTCTACAAACCTGTTTTTGCTTTGTCATTATGGGTATTGTGTGTAAATTGATGAGGGGGGGAAAAAACAATATATATATATATAGAGAGAGCCTTAAGGCTGTGTATTATATAGAGAGAGCCTTAAGGCTGTGTATTATATAGAGAGAGCCTTAAGGCTGTGTATTATATATAGAGAGTTTTAAGGCTGTGTATTATATAGAGAGAGTCTTAAGGCTGTGTATTATATAGAGAGAGCCTTAAGGCTGTGTATTATATATAGAGAGTTTTAAGGCTGTGTATTATATAGAGAGAGTCTTAAGGCTGTGTATTATATAGAGAGAGCCTTAAGATCTGTGTATTATATAGAGAGAGCCTTAAGATATGTGTATTATATAGAGAGAGTTTTAAGGCTGTGTATTATATATAGAGAGCCTTAAGGCTGTGTATTATATAGAGAGAGTCTTAAGGCTGTGTATTATATAGAGAGAGTCTTAAGGCTGTGTATTATATAGAGAGAGTCTTAAGGCTGTGTATTATATAGAGAAAGCCTTAAGGCTGTGTATTCTATAGAGAGAGCCTTAAGGCTGTGTATTATATATAGAGAGTCTTAAGGCTGTGTATTATATAGAGATAGCCTTAAGGCTGTGTATTATATAGAGAGAGTCTTAAGGCTGTGCATTATATAGAGAGAGTCTTAAGGCTGTGTATTCTATAGAGAGAGCCTTAAGGCTGTGTATTATATAGAGAGAGCCTTAAGGCTGTGTATTATATAGAGAGAGTCTTAAGGCTGTGTATTATATAGAGAGAGTCTTAAGGCTGTGTATTATATAGAGAAAGCCTTAAGGCTGTGTATTCTATATAGAGAGCCTTAAGGCTGTGTATTATATATAGAGAGCCTTAAGGCTGTGTATTATATAGAGAAAGCCTTAAGGCTGTGTATTCTATAGAGAGAGCCTTAAGGCTGTGTATTATATAGAGAGAGCCTTAAGGCTGTGTATTATATAGAGAGAGTCTTAAGGCTGTGTATTATATAGAGAGAGCCTTAAGGCTGTGTATTATATAGAGAGAGTCTTAAGGCTGTGTATTATATAGAGAGAGCCTTAAGGCTGTGTATTATATAGAGAGAGCCTTAAGGCTGTGTATTATATAGAGAGAGCCTTAAGGCTGTGTATTATATAGAGAGAGCCTTAAGGCTGTGTATTATATAGAGAGAGCCTTAAGGCTGTGTATTATATATAGAGAGTCTTAAGGCTGTGTATTATATAGAGAGAGCCTTAAGGCTGTGTATTATATAGAGATAGTCTTAAGGCTGTGTATTATATAGAGAGAGTCTTAAGGCTGTGTATTATATAGAGAAAGCCTTAAGGCTGTGTATTCTATAGAGAGAGCCTTAAGGCTGTGTATTATATATAGAGAGCCTTAAGGCTGTGTATTATATAGAGAGAGCCTTAAGGCTGTGTATTATATAGAGATAGTCTTAAGGCTGTGTATTATATAGAGAGAGTCTTAAGGCTGTGTATTATATAGAGAAAGCCTTAAGGCTGTGTATTCTATAGAGAGAGCCTTAAGGCTGTGTATTATATATAGAGAGCCTTAAGGCTGTGTATTATATAGAGAGAGCCTTAAGGCTGTGTATTATATAAAGAGAGCCTTAAGGCTGTGTATTCTATAGAGAGAGCCTTAAGGCCGTGTACATTTTACAATTACATTTTAGTCATTTAGCAGACGCTCTTATCCAGAGCGACTTACAAATTGGTGCATTCACCTTATGATAGCCAGTGGGATAACCACTTTACAATTATTATTATTATTATTATTTATTTTTTTGGGGGTGGGGTAAAGGGGGGTAGAAGGATTACTTTATCCTATCCCAGGTATTCCTTAAAGAGGTGGGGTTTCATGTGTCTCCGGAAGGTGGTGAGTGACTCCGCTGTCCTGGCGTCGTGAGGGAGCTTGTTCCACCATTGGGGTGCCAGAGCAGCGAATAGCTTTGACTGGGCTGAGCGGGAACTGTGCTTCCGCAGAGGTAGGGGGGCCAGCAGGCCAGAGGTGGATGAACGCAATGCCCTCGTTTGGGTGTAGGGACTGATCAGAGCCTGAAGGTACGGAGGTGCCGTTCCCCTCACAGCTCCGTAGGCAAGCACCATGGTCTTGTAGCAGATGCGAGCTTCAACTGGAAGCCAGTGGAGTGTGCGGAGGAGCGGGGTGACGTGAGAGAACTTGGGAAGGTTGAACACCAGACGGGCTGCGGCATTCTGGATGAGTTGTAGGGGTTTAATGGCACAGGCAGGGAGCCCAGCCAACAGCGAGTTGCAGTAATCCAGACGGGAGATGACAAGTGCCTGGATTAGGACCTGTGCCGCTTTCTGTGTAAGGTAGGGTCGTACTCTGTGAATGTTGTAGAGCATGAACCTACAGGATCGGGTCACCGCCTTGATGTTAGCGGAGAACGACAGGGTGTTGTCCAGGGTCACACCAAGGCTCTTTGCACTCTGGGAGGAGGACACAACGGAGTTGTCAACCGTGATGGCGAGGTCATGGAACAGGCAGTCCTTTCACCGGGAGGAAGAGCAGCTCTGTCTTGCCGAGGTTCAGCTTGAGGTGGTGATCCGTCATCCACACTGATATGTCTGCCAGACATGCAGAGATGCGATTCGCCACCTGGTTATCAGAAGAGGGAAAGGAGCAGATTAATTGTGTGTCGTCTGCGTAGCAATGATAGGAGAGGCCATGTGAGGATATAACAGAGCCAAGTGACTTGGTGTATAGCGAGAATAGGAGAGGGCCTACAACTGAGCCCTGGGGGACACCAGTGGTGAGAGCACGTGGTGCGGAGACAGATTCTCGCCACGCCACCTGGTAGGAGCGACCTGTCAGGTAGGATGCAATCCAAGGATTGAGCAGAGGGAAGAGATGACAGGATGGAAGAGGAGAGAGTAGCGGGAGAGAGAGAGCGAAGGTTGCGACGGCGCATTACCATCTGAGTGGGGCAGAGTGAGTAGTGTTGGAGGAGAGCGAGAGAGAAAAGGATACAAAGTAGTGGTCGGAGACTTGGAGGGGAGTGTCCATTGACTACAGTCACACTGGGGTTTCTCTCCGTAATATCTGTTATGAAAGTGTGTCAGAGGGAGTTTGGGCTCTATTCCGCTTTCAGTCTGCGTCCCAAATGGCACCCAAATGGGGATAAGGCGCCACTTGGAACGCGAGCTCAGCGTCATGCAGCGTCACACCACACAGCAGGCAGGAGGTTCTATTGACATGTCATTCTCTCCCTCTCAATTCAATTCAATTCAAAAAGCTTTATTGGCATGGGAAACATGTTTACATTGCCAAAGCAAGTGGAATACACAATAAAAAAAAATTAAAAATAAAATAAGGGAAACATCAGTAAACATTAGACTCACAAAAGTTTTAAAAGAATGTAGACATTTCAAATGTTATATTATTGGCTATGTATAGTGTGCTAATAATGTGTAAGTAGTTGAAGTATGAAAGGGAAAATAAATAAACAGATAAATATAGGTTATATATAAAATGTTGTTTGTGCTTCACTGGTTGCCCTTTTCTCATGGCAACGGGTCACATATCTTGCTGCTGTGATTGCACACTGCGGTATTTCGTCTAACAGATATGAGAGTTTTTCAATGTTTGATTTGTTTTCAAATTCTTTGTGGGTCTGTGTGATCTGTGGGAAATATGTGTCTCTAATGTGGTCATACATTTGGCAGGAAGTTAGGAAGTGTAGCTCAGTTTCCACCTCATTTTGTGGGCAGTGTGCACATAGCCTGTCTTCTCTTGAGAGCCAGGTCTGCCTAAGGCGGCCTCTCTCAATGGCAAGGCTATGCTCACTGAGTCTGGACATAGTCAAGGATTTTCTCCATTTGGGGTCAGTCAGAGTGGTCAGGTATTCTGCCACTGAGTACTCTCTGTTTAGGGCCAAATACCATTCTAGTTTGCTCTGTTTTTTGGTTGATTCTTTCCAGTGTGTCAAATAGTTATCTTTTTGCTTTCTCATAATTTGGTTGGGTCTAAATATGTTTCTGTCCTGGGGCTCTGTGGGGTCTGTTTGTGTTTGTGAACAGAGCCCCAGAACCAGCTGGCTGAGAGGACTCTTCTGTAGGTTCGTCTCTCTGTAGGTGAGGGCTTTATGGTGGAATGTGTGGGCATCGCTTCCTTTTAGGTGGTTGTAGAATTTAACAGCTCTTTTCTGGATTTTGATAACTAGTGTGTATAGTCATAATTCTACTCTACATGTATTGTTTGGGGTTTTATGTTGTACACAAAGTATATTTTTGCAGAATTCTGCATGCTCAATTGGGTGTTTGTCCCATTTTGTGAGTTCTTGGTTGGTGAGTGGACCCCAGACCTCACAACCATAGAGGGCAATGGATTCGATAACTGATTGAAGTATTTTTAGCCAGATCCTAATTGGGATGATGAGTTTTATGTTCCTTTTGATGGCATAGAAGGTCCTTCTTGCCTTGTCTCTCAGATCGTTCACAGCTTTGTGGAAGTTACCTGTGGTGTTGATGTTTAGGCTGTGGTAGGTTTAATTATTTGTGTGCTCTAGGGCAACAGTGTAGATATAATTTGTATTTGTTGTCTTGGCTACTGGACCTTTTTTGGAACACCATTATTTTTGTCTTACTGAGATTCACTGTCAGGGCCCAAGTCTGACAGAATCTGTGCAGAAGATCTAGGTGATGCTGTAGGCCCTCCTTGGTTGGGGACAGAAGCACCATATCATCTGCAAACAGGAGACATTTGAGGCCAGTAGGGTGAGGCCAGGTGCTGCAGACTGTACCCTGTCTCACCCCACGGCCATGCGGAAAGAAATCTATATGTTTATTGCCAATTTTAACTTCACACTTGATGTCTGTGTACATTGATTTTTTAATGTCATATGCTTCCTCCCCAACACCGCTTTCCATCAATTTGTATAGCAGACCCTCATGCCAAATTGAGTCAAAAGCTTTTTTGAAATCAACAAAGCATGAGAAGACTTTGCTTGTGTTTTGTTTGTTTGTCAATAAGGGTGTGCAGGGTGTATACGTGGTCTGTTGAACAGTATTTTGGTAAGAAGGCAATTTTACATTTGCTCAGGACATCGTTTTCACTGAGAAATGTTGGAGTCTGCTGCTGATGATATTTCCGAGATTGCTGCTGACGCATATTCCACTGTAGTTATTGGGGTCAAATTTGTCTCCACTTTTGTGGATTGGGGTGATCAGGCCTTGGTACCAAATGTTAGGGAAGATGCCAGAGCTGAGGATAACGTTGAAGAGTTTAAGAATAGGACATTTGAATGTGTGGTCTGCATATTTTATCATTTCGTTTAGTATATCATCAAGACCACAGACCTTTTTGGGATGGAGAGTTGTGTTTTGTCCTGTAGCTCATCCAATGTAATTGGAGAATCAAGTGGGCTCTGGTAATCTCTCTCTCTCTCTCTGATAAAAAAATAAAATAAAATGTTTTGACGTGTTATTGACTGGGATAAACGTCGGATACAGCAGTTTGTTTGAGAGAGGTGTCTGTGGCAGTTGTAAATTATAACCACCAACACAAGCAGTGCAGAGCCTCTATTGTAACTCCCTCCCCTACAGTGTTGATTAGATAGTGAACACAGCAATGTCTCAAAATGAAAATAGCAAACACCTATGAAAGTATAGAATGAGAAGCTCATTGGCAAGTTCATGTGTCACATGAACGAAGTTAACCACACATAGTAAGATTCAACATTGATGGCTACTCTAGTGTTGTAATAAGGACCGCCTGATGGCTACTGTAGTGTTGTAATAAGGACCGTCTGATGGCTACTGTAGTGTTGTAATAAGGACCGTCTGATGGCTACTCTAGTGTTGTAATAAGGACCGTCTGATGGCTACTGTAGTGTTGTAATAAGGACCGTCTGATGGCTACTGTAGTGTTGTAATAAGGACCCCCTGATGGCTACTCTAGTGTTGTAATAAGGACCGTCTGATGGCTACTCTAGTGTTGTAATAAGGACCGTCTGATGGCTACTCTAGTGTTGTAATAAGGACCGTCTGATGGCTACTGTAGTGTTGTAATAAGGACCGTCTGATGGCTACTGTAGTGTTGTAATAAGGACCGTCTGATGGCTACTGTAGTGTTGTAATAAGGACCGTCTGATGGCTACTCTAGTGTTGTAATAAGGACCGTCTGATGGCTACTCTAGTGTTGTAATAAGGACCGTCTGATGGCTACTGTAGTGTTGTAATAAGGACCGTCTGATGGCTACTGTAGTGTTGTAATAAGGACCGTCTGATGGCTACTCTAGTGTTGTAATAAGGACCGTCTGATGGCTACTCTAGTGTTGTAATAAGGACCGTCTGATGGCTACTCTAGTGTTGTAATAAGGATCGTCTGATGGCTACTCTAGTGTTGTAATAAGGACCGTCTGATGGCTACTCTAGTGTTGTAATAAGGACCGTCTGATGGCTACTCTAGTGTTGTAATAAGGACCGTCTGATGGCTACTCTAGTGTTGTAATAAGGACCGTCTGATGGCTACTCTAGTGTTGTAATAAGGACCGTCTGATGGCTACTGTAGTGTTGTAATAAGGACCGTCTGATGGCTACTGTAGTGTTGTAATAAGGACCGTCTGATGGCTACTGTAGTGTTGTAATAAGGACCGTCTGATGGCTACTGTAGTGTTGTAATAAGGACCCCCTGATGGCTACTCTAGTGTTGTAATAAGGACCGTCTGATGGCTACTCTAGTGTTGTAATAAGGACCGTCTGATGGCTACTGTAGTGTTGTAATAAGGACCGTCTGATGGCTACTCTAGTGTTGTAATAAGGACCGTCTGATGGCTACTCTAGTGTTGTAATAAGGACCGTCTGATGGCTACTCTAGTGTTGTAATAAGGACCGTCTGATGGCTACTCTAGTGTTGTAATAAGGACCGTCTGATGGCTACTGTAGTGTTGTAATAAGGACCGCCTGATGGCTACTCTAGTGTTGTAATAAGGACCATCTGATGGCTACTCTAGTGTTGTAATAAGGACCATCTGATGGCTACTCTAGTGTTGTAATAAGGACCGTCTGATGGCTACTCTAGTGTTGTAATAAGGACCGCCTGATGGCTACTGTAGTGTTGTAATAAGGACCATCTGATGGCTACTCTAGTGTTGTAATAAGGACCGTCTGATGGCTACTCTAGTGTTGTAATAAGGACCGTCTGATGGCTACTCTAGTGTTGTAATAAGGACCGCCTGATGGCTACTCTAGTGTTGTAATAAGGACCGCCTGATGGCTACTGTAGTGTTGTAATAAGGACCCCCTGATGGCTACTCTAGTGTTGTAATAAGGACAACCTGATGGCTACTGTAGTGTTGTAATAAGGACCGTCTGATGGCTACTCTAGTGTTGTAATAAGGACCGCCTGATGGCTACTCTAGTGTTGTAATAAGGACCGTCTGATGGCTACTCTAGTGTTGTAATAAGGATCGCCTGATGGCTACTGTAGTGTTGTAATAAGGACAGCCTGATGGCTACTCTAGTGTTGTAATAAGGACCGCCTGATGGCTACTCTAGTGTTGTAATAAGGACCGCCTGATGGCTACTGTAGTGTTGTAATAAGGACCCCCTGATGGCTACTCTAGTGTTGTAATAAGGACAACCGGATGGCTACTGTAGTGTTGTAATAAGGACCGTCTGATGGCTACTCTAGTGTTGTAATAAGGACCGCCTGATGGCTACTCTAGTGTTGTAATAAGGACCGTCTGATGGCTACTCTAGTGTTGTAATAAGGACCGTCTGATGGCTACTGTAGTGTTGTAATAAGGACCGCCTGATGGCTACTCTAGTGTTGTAATAAGGACCATCTGATGGCTACTCTAGTGTTGTAATAAGGACCATCTGATGGCTACTCTAGTGTTGTAATAAGGACCGTCTGATGGCTACTCTAGTGTTGTAATAAGGACCGCCTGATGGCTACTGTAGTGTTGTAATAAGGACCATCTGATGGCTACTCTAGTGTTGTAATAAGGACCGTCTGATGGCTACTCTAGTGTTGTAATAAGGACCGTCTGATGGCTACTCTAGTGTTGTAATAAGGACCGCCTGATGGCTACTCTAGTGTTGTAATAAGGACCGCCTGATGGCTACTGTAGTGTTGTAATAAGGACCCCCTGATGGCTACTCTAGTGTTGTAATAAGGACAACCTGATGGCTACTGTAGTGTTGTAATAAGGACCGTCTGATGGCTACTCTAGTGTTGTAATAAGGACCGCCTGATGGCTACTCTAGTGTTGTAATAAGGACCGTCTGATGGCTACTCTAGTGTTGTAATAAGGACCGTCTGATGGCTACTCTAGTGTTGTAATAAGGATCGCCTGATGGCTACTCTAGTGTTGTAATAAGGATCGCCTGATGGCTACTGTAGTGTTGTAATAAGGACAGCCTGATGGCTACTCTAGTGTTGTAATAAGGACCGCCTGATGGCTACTCTAGTGTTGTAATAAGGACCGCCTGATGGCTACTGTAGTGTTGTAATAAGGACCCCCTGATGGCTACTCTAGTGTTGTAATAAGGACAACCGGATGGCTACTGTAGTGTTGTAATAAGGACCGTCTGATGGCTACTCTAGTGTTGTAATAAGGACCGCCTGATGGCTACTCTAGTGTTGTAATAAGGACCGTCTGATGGCTACTCTAGTGTTGTAATAAGGACCGTCTGATGGCTACTCTAGTGTTGTAATAAGGATCGCCTGATGGCTACTGTAGTGTTGTAATAAGGACCGCCTGATGGCTACTGTAGTGTTGTAATAAGGACCATCTGATGGCTACTCTAGTGTTGTAATAAGGACCATCTGATGGCTACTCTAGTGTTGTAATAAGGACCGTCTGATGGCTACTCTAGTGTTGTAATAAGGACCGCCTGATGGCTACTGTAGTGTTGTAATAAGGACCATCTGATGGCTACTCTAGTGTTGTAATAAGGACCGTCTGATGGCTACTCTAGTGTTGTAATAAGGACCGTCTGATGGCTACTCTAGTTTTGTAATAAGGACCGTCTGATGGCTACTGTAGTGTTGTAATAAGGACCGTCTGATGGCTACTGTAGTGTTGTAATAAGGACCGTCTGATGGCTACTGTAGTGTTGTAATAAGGACCGTCTGATGGCTACTCTAGTGTTGAAATAAGGACCGTCTGATGGCTACTGTAGTGTTGTAATAAGGACCGTCTGATGGCTACTCTAGTGTTGTAATAAGGACCGTCTGATGGCTACTCTAGTGTTGTAATAAGGACCGTCTGATGGCTACTGTAGTGTTGTAATAAGGACCGTCTGATGGCTACTGTAGTGTTGTAATAAGGACCCCCTGATGGCTACTCTAGTGTTGTAATAAGGACCGTCTGATGGCTACTCTAGTGTTGTAATAAGGACCGTCTGATGGCTACTCTAGTGTTGTAATAAGGACCGTCTGATGGCTACTGTAGTGTTGTAATAAGGACCGCCTGATGGCTACTCTAGTGTTGTAATAAGGACCATCTGATGGCTACTCTAGTGTTGTAATAAGGACCATCTGATGGCTACTCTAGTGTTGTAATAAGGACCGTCTGATGGCTACTCTAGTGTTGTAATAAGGACCGCCTGATGGCTACTGTAGTGTTGTAATAAGGACCATCTGATGGCTACTCTAGTGTTGTAATAAGGACCGTCTGATGGCTACTCTAGTGTTGTAATAAGGACCGTCTGATGGCTACTCTAGTGTTGTAATAAGGACCGCCTGATGGCTACTCTAGTGTTGTAATAAGGACCGTCTGATGGCTACTCTAGTGTTGTAATAAGGACCGTCTGATGGCTACTCTAGTGTTGTAATAAGGATCGCCTGATGGCTACTCTAGTGTTGTAATAAGGATCGCCTGATGGCTACTGTAGTGTTGTAATAAGGACAGCCTGATGGCTACTCTAGTGTTGTAATAAGGACCGCCTGATGGCTACTCTAGTGTTGTAATAAGGACCGCCTGATGGCTACTGTAGTGTTGTAATAAGGACCCCCTGATGGCTACTCTAGTGTTGTAATAAGGACAACCGGATGGCTACTGTAGTGTTGTAATAAGGACCGTCTGATGGCTACTCTAGTGTTGTAATAAGGACCGCCTGATGGCTACTCTAGTGTTGTAATAAGGACCGTCTGATGGCTACTCTAGTGTTGTAATAAGGACCGTCTGATGGCTACTCTAGTGTTGTAATAAGGATCGCCTGATGGCTACTGTAGTGTTGTAATAAGGACCGCCTGATGGCTACTGTAGTGTTGTAATAAGGACCATCTGATGGCTACTCTAGTGTTGTAATAAGGACCATCTGATGGCTACTCTAGTGTTGTAATAAGGACCGTCTGATGGCTACTCTAGTGTTGTAATAAGGACCGCCTGATGGCTACTGTAGTGTTGTAATAAGGACCATCTGATGGCTACTCTAGTGTTGTAATAAGGACCGTCTGATGGCTACTCTAGTGTTGTAATAAGGACCGTCTGATGGCTACTCTAGTTTTGTAATAAGGACCGTCTGATGGCTACTGTAGTGTTGTAATAAGGACCGTCTGATGGCTACTGTAGTGTTGTAATAAGGACCGTCTGATGGCTACTGTAGTGTTGTAATAAGGACCGTCTGATGGCTACTCTAGTGTTGAAATAAGGACCGTCTGATGGCTACTGTAGTGTTGTAATAAGGACCGTCTGATGGCTACTCTAGTGTTGTAATAAGGACCGTCTGATGGCTACTCTAGTGTTGTAATAAGGACCGTCTGATGGCTACTGTAGTGTTGTAATAAGGACCGTCTGATGGCTACTGTAGTGTTGTAATAAGGACCCCCTGATGGCTACTCTAGTGTTGTAATAAGGACCGTCTGATGGCTACTCTAGTGTTGTAATAAGGACCGTCTGATGGCTACTCTAGTGTTGTAATAAGGACCGTCTGATGGCTACTGTAGTGTTGTAATAAGGACCGCCTGATGGCTACTCTAGTGTTGTAATAAGGACCATCTGATGGCTACTCTAGTGTTGTAATAAGGACCATCTGATGGCTACTCTAGTGTTGTAATAAGGACCGTCTGATGGCTACTCTAGTGTTGTAATAAGGACCGCCTGATGGCTACTGTAGTGTTGTAATAAGGACCATCTGATGGCTACTCTAGTGTTGTAATAAGGACCGTCTGATGGCTACTCTAGTGTTGTAATAAGGACCGTCTGATGGCTACTCTAGTGTTGTAATAAGGACCGCCTGATGGCTACTCTAGTGTTGTAATAAGGACCGCCTGATGGCTACTCTAGTGTTGTAACAAGGACCGCCTGATGGCTACTGTAGTGTTGTAATAAGGACCCCCTGATGGCTACTCTAGTGTTGTAATAAGGACAACCTGATGGCTACTGTAGTGTTGTAATAAGGACCGTCTGATGGCTACTCTAGTGTTGTAATAAGGACCGCCTGATGGCTACTCTAGTGTTGTAATAAGGACCGCCTGATGGCTACTCTAGTGTTGTAATAAGGACCGTCTGATGGCTACTCTAGTGTTGTAATAAGGACCGTCTGATGGCTACTCTAGTGTTGTAATAAGGACCGTCTGATGGCTACTCTAGTGTTGTAATAAGGATCGCCTGATGGCTACTGTAGTGTTGTAATAAGGACCGCCTGATGGCTACTGTAGTGTTGTAATAAGGACCATCTGATGGCTACTCTAGTGTTGTAATAAGGACCATCTGATGGCTACTCTAGTGTTGTAATAAGGACCGTCTGATGGCTACTCTAGTGTTGTAATAAGGACCGCCTGATGGCTACTGTAGTGTTGTAATAAGGACCATCTGATGGCTACTCTAGTGTTGTAATAAGGACCGTCTGATGGCTACTCTAGTGTTGTAATAAGGACCGCCTGATGGCTACTGTAGTGTTGTAATAAGGACCCCCTGATGGCTACTCTAGTGTTGTAATAAGGACAACCTGATGGCTACTGTAGTGTTGTAATAAGGACCGTCTGATGGCTACTCTAGTGTTGTAATAAGGACCGCCTGATGGCTACTCTAGTGTTGTAATAAGGACCGTCTGATGGCTACTCTAGTGTTGTAATAAGGACCGTCTGATGGCTACTCTAGTGTTGTAATAAGGATCGCCTGATGGCTACTATAGTGTTGTAATAAGGACCGCCTGATGGCTACTGTAGTGTTGTAATAAGGACCATCTGATGGCTACTGTAGTGTTGTAATAAGGACCGCCTGATGGCTACTCTAGTGTTGTAATAAGGACCGTCTGATGGCTACTGTAGTGTTGTAATAAGGACCATCTGATGGCTACTCTAGTGTTGTAATAAGGACCGTCTGATGGCTACTCTAGTGTACTAATAAGGACCGCCTGATGGCTACTGTAGTGTTGTAATAAGGACCACCTGATGGCTACTCTAGTGTTATAATAAGGACAACCTGATGGCTACTGTAGTGTTGTAATAAGGACCGTCTGATGGCTACTCTAGTGTTGTAATAAGGACCGTCTGATGGCTACTCTAGTGTTGTAATAAGGACCGTCTGATGGCTACTGTAGTGTTGTAATAAGGACCGCCTGATGGCTACTCTAGTGTTGTAATAAGGACCATCTGATGGCTACTCTAGTGTTGTAATAAGGACCGTCTGATGGCTACTCTAGTGCTGTAATAAGGACCGTCTGATGGCTACTCTAGTGTTGTAATAAGGACCGTCTGATGGCTACTCTAGTGTTGTAATAAGGACCGTCTGATGGCTACTCTAGTGTTGTAATAAGGACCGTCTGATGGCTACTCTAGTGTTGTAATAAGGACCGCCTGATGGCTACTGTAGTGTTGTAATAAGGACCATCTGATGGCCTCTCTAGTGTTGTAATAAGGACCGTCTGATGGCTACTCTAGTGTTGTAATAAGGACCGCCTGATGGCTACTGTAGTGTTGTAATAAGGACCCCCTGATGGCTACTCTAGTGTTGTAATAAAGACAACCTGATGGCTACTGTAGTGTTGTAATAAGGACCGTCTGATGGCTACTCTAGTGTTGTAATAAGGACCGCCTGATGGCTACTGTAGTGTTGTAATAAGGAACGCCTGATGGCTACTGTAGTGTTGTAATAAGGACCATCTGATGGCTACTCTAGTGTTGTAATAAGGACCGCCTGATGGCTACTGTAGTGTTGTAATAAGGACCCCCTGATGGCTACTCTAGTGTTGTAATAAGGACAACCGGATGGCTACTGTAGTGTTGTAATAAGGACCGTCTGATGGCTACTCTAGTGTTGTAATAAGGACCGCCTGATGGCTACTCTAGTGTTGTAATAAGGACCGTCTGATGGCTACTCTAGTGTTGTAATAAGGACCGTCTGATGGCTACTCTAGTGTTGTAATAAGGATCGCCTGATGGCTACTGTAGTGTTGTAATAAGGACCGCCTGATGGCTACTGTAGTGTTGTAATAAGGACCATCTGATGGCTACTCTAGTGTTGTAATAAGGACCATCTGATGGCTACTCTAGTGTTGTATTAAGGACCGTCTGATGGCTACTCTAGTGTTGTAATAAGGACCGCCTGATGGCTACTGTAGTGTTGTAATAAGGACCATCTGATGGCTACTCTAGTGTTGTAATAAGGACCGTCTGATGGCTACTCTAGTGTTGTAATAAGGACCGTCTGATGGCTACTCTAGTTTTGTAATAAGGACCGTCTGATGGCTACTGTAGTGTTGTAATAAGGACCGTCTGATGGCTACTGTAGTTTTGTAATAAGGACCGTCTGATGGCTACTGTAGTGTTGTAATAAGGACCGTCTGATGGCTACTCTAGTGTTGAAATAAGGACCGTCTGATGGCTACTGTAGTGTTGTAATAAGGACCGTCTGATGGCTACTCTAGTGTTGTAATAAGGACCGTCTGATGGCTACTCTAGTGTTGTAATAAGGACCGTCTGATGGCTACTGTAGTGTTGTAATAAGGACCGTCTGATGGCTACTGTAGTGTTGTAATAAGGACCCCCTGATGGCTACTCTAGTGTTGTAATAAGGACCGTCTGATGGCTACTCTAGTGTTGTAATAAGGACCGTCTGATGGCTACTCTAGTGTTGTAATAAGGACCGTCTGATGGCTACTGTAGTGTTGTAATAAGGACCGCCTGATGGCTACTCTAGTGTTGTAATAAGGACCATCTGATGGCTACTCTAGTGTTGTAATAAGGACCATCTGATGGCTACTCTAGTGTTGTAATAAGGACCGTCTGATGGCTACTCTAGTGTTGTAATAAGGACCGCCTGATGGCTACTGTAGTGTTGTAATAAGGACCATCTGATGGCTACTCTAGTGTTGTAATAAGGACCGTCTGATGGCTACTCTAGTGTTGTAATAAGGACCGTCTGATGGCTACTCTAGTGTTGTAATAAGGACCGCCTGATGGCTACTCTAGTGTTGTAATAAGGACCGCCTGATGGCTACTCTAGTGTTGTAATAAGGACCGCCTGATGGCTACTGTAGTGTTGTAATAAGGACCCCCTGATGGCTACTCTAGTGTTGTAATAAGGACAACCTGATGGCTACTGTAGTGTTGTAATAAGGACCGTCTGATGGCTACTCTAGTGTTGTAATAAGGACCGCCTGATGGCTACTCTAGTGTTGTAATAAGGACCGTCTGATGGCTACTCTAGTGTTGTAATAAGGACCGTCTGATGGCTACTCTAGTGTTGTAATAAGGATCGCCTGATGGCTACTGTAGTGTTGTAATAAGGACCGCCTGATGGCTACTGTAGTGTTGTAATAAGGACCATCTGATGGCTACTCTAGTGTTGTAATAAGGACCATCTGATGGCTACTCTAGTGTTGTAATAAGGACCGTCTGATGGCTACTCTAGTGTTGTAATAAGGACCGCCTGATGGCTACTGTAGTGTTGTAATAAGGACCATCTGATGGCTACTCTAGTGTTGTAATAAGGACCGTCTGATGGCTACTCTAGTGTTGTAATAAGGATCGCCTGATGGCTACTGTAGTGTTGTAATAAGGACCGCCTGATGGCTACTGTAGTGTTGTAATAAGGACCATCTGATGGCTACTCTAGTGTTGTAATAAGGACCATCTGATGGCTACTCTAGTGTTGTAATAAGGACCGTCTGATGGCTACTCTAGTGTTGTAATAAGGACCGCCTGATGGCTACTGTAGTGTTGTAATAAGGACCATCTGATGGCTACTCTAGTGTTGTAATAAGGACCGTCTGATGGCTACTCTAGTGTTGTAATAAGGACCGCCTGATGGCTACTGTAGTGTTGTAATAAGGACCCCCTGATGGCTACTCTAGTGTTGTAATAAGGACAACCTGATGGCTACTGTAGTGTTGTAATAAGGACCGTCTGATGGCTACTCTAGTGTTGTAATAAGGACCGCCTGATGGCTACTCTAGTGTTGTAATAAGGACCGTCTGATGGCTACTCTAGTGTTGTAATAAGGACCGTCTGATGGCTACTCTAGTGTTGTAATAAGGATCGCCTGATGGCTACTATAGTGTTGTAATAAGGACCGCCTGATGGCTACTGTAGTGTTGTAATAAGGACCATCTGATGGCTACTGTAGTGTTGTAATAAGGACCGCCTGATGGCTACTCTAGTGTTGTAATAAGGACCGTCTGATGGCTACTGTAGTGTTGTAATAAGGACCATCTGATGGCTACTCTAGTGTTGTAATAAGGACCGTCTGATGGCTACTCTAGTGTACTAATAAGGACCGCCTGATGGCTACTGTAGTGTTGTAATAAGGACCACCTGATGGCTACTCTAGTGTTATAATAAGGACAACCTGATGGCTACTGTAGTGTTGTAATAAGGACCGTCTGATGGCTACTCTAGTGTTGTAATAAGGACCGTCTGATGGCTACTCTAGTGTTGTAATAAGGACCGTCTGATGGCTACTGTAGTGTTGTAATAAGGACCGCCTGATGGCTACTCTAGTGTTGTAATAAGGACCATCTGATGGCTACTCTAGTGTTGTAATAAGGACCGTCTGATGGCTACTCTAGTGCTGTAATAAGGACCGTCTGATGGCTACTCTAGTGTTGTAATAAGGACCGTCTGATGGCTACTCTAGTGTTGTAATAAGGACCGTCTGATGGCTACTCTAGTGTTGTAATAAGGACCGTCTGATGGCTACTCTAGTGTTGTAATAAGGACCGCCTGATGGCTACTGTAGTGTTGTAATAAGGACCATCTGATGGCCTCTCTAGTGTTGTAATAAGGACCGTCTGATGGCTACTCTAGTGTTGTAATAAGGACCGCCTGATGGCTACTGTAGTGTTGTAATAAGGACCCCCTGATGGCTACTCTAGTGTTGTAATAAAGACAACCTGATGGCTACTGTAGTGTTGTAATAAGGACCGTCTGATGGCTACTCTAGTGTTGTAATAAGGACCGCCTGATGGCTACTGTAGTGTTGTAATAAGGAACGCCTGATGGCTACTGTAGTGTTGTAATAAGGACCATCTGATGGCTACTCTAGTGTTGTAATAAGGACCGCCTGATGGCTACTGTAGTGTTGTAATAAGGACCCCCTGATGGCTACTCTAGTGTTGTAATAAGGACAACCGGATGGCTACTGTAGTGTTGTAATAAGGACCGTCTGATGGCTACTCTAGTGTTGTAATAAGGACCGCCTGATGGCTACTCTAGTGTTGTAATAAGGACCGTCTGATGGCTACTCTAGTGTTGTAATAAGGACCGTCTGATGGCTACTCTAGTGTTGTAATAAGGATCGCCTGATGGCTACTGTAGTGTTGTAATAAGGACCGCCTGATGGCTACTGTAGTGTTGTAATAAGGACCATCTGATGGCTACTCTAGTGTTGTAATAAGGACCATCTGATGGCTACTCTAGTGTTGTAATAAGGACCGTCTGATGGCTACTCTAGTGTTGTAATAAGGACCGCCTGATGGCTACTGTAGTGTTGTAATAAGGACCATCTGATGGCTACTCTAGTGTTGTAATAAGGACCGTCTGATGGCTACTCTAGTGTTGTAATAAGGACCGTCTGATGGCTACTCTAGTTTTGTAATAAGGACCGTCTGATGGCTACTGTAGTGTTGTAATAAGGACCGTCTGATGGCTACTGTAGTGTTGTAATAAGGACCGTCTGATGGCTACTGTAGTGTTGTAATAAGGACCGTCTGATGGCTACTCTAGTGTTGAAATAAGGACCGTCTGATGGCTACTGTAGTGTTGTAATAAGGACCCCCTGATGGCTACTCTAGTGTTGTAATAAGGACCGTCTGATGGCTACTCTAGTGTTGTAATAAGGACCGTCTGATGGCTACTGTAGTGTTGTAATAAGGACCGTCTGATGGCTACTGTAGTGTTGTAATAAGGACCCCCTGATGGCTACTCTAGTGTTGTAATAAGGACCGTCTGATGGCTACTCTAGTGTTGTAATAAGGACCGTCTGATGGCTACTCTAGTGTTGTAATAAGGACCGTCTGATGGCTACTGTAGTGTTGTAATAAGGACCGCCTGATGGCTACTCTAGTGTTGTAATAAGGACCATCTGATGGCTACTCTAGTGTTGTAATAAGGACCATCTGATGGCTACTCTAGTGTTGTAATAAGGACCGTCTGATGGCTACTCTAGTGTTGTAATAAGGACCGCCTGATGGCTACTGTAGTGTTGTAATAAGGACCATCTGATGGCTACTCTAGTGTTGTAATAAGGACCGTCTGATGGCTACTCTAGTGTTGTAATAAGGACCGTCTGATGGCTACTCTAGTGTTGTAATAAGGACCGCCTGATGGCTACTCTAGTGTTGTAATAAGGACCGCCTGATGGCTACTCTAGTGTTGTAATAAGGACCGCCTGATGGCTACTGTAGTGTTGTAATAAGGACCCCCTGATGGCTACTCTAGTGTTGTAATAAGGACAACCTGATGGCTACTGTAGTGTTGTAATAAGGACCGTCTGATGGCTACTCTAGTGTTGTAATAAGGACCGCCTGATGGCTACTCTAGTGTTGTAATAAGGACCGTCTGATGGCTACTCTAGTGTTGTAATAAGGACCGTCTGATGGCTACTCTAGTGTTGTAATAAGGATCGCCTGATGGCTACTGTAGTGTTGTAATAAGGACCGCCTGATGGCTACTGTAGTGTTGTAATAAGGACCATCTGATGGCTACTCTAGTGTTGTAATAAGGACCATCTGATGGCTACTCTAGTGTTGTAATAAGGACCGTCTGATGGCTACTCTAGTGTTGTAATAAGGACCGCCTGATGGCTACTGTAGTGTTGTAATAAGGACCATCTGATGGCTACTCTAGTGTTGTAATAAGGACCGTCTGATGGCTACTCTAGTGTTGTAATAAGGACCGCCTGATGGCTACTGTAGTGTTGTAATAAGGACCCCCTGATGGCTACTCTAGTGTTGTAATAAGGACAACCTGATGGCTACTGTAGTGTTGTAATAAGGACCGTCTGATGGCTACTCTAGTGTTGTAATAAGGACCGCCTGATGGCTACTCTAGTGTTGTAATAAGGACCGTCTGATGGCTACTCTAGTGTTGTAATAAGGACCGTCTGATGGCTACTCTAGTGTTGTAATAAGGATCGCCTGATGGCTACTATAGTGTTGTAATAAGGACCGCCTGATGGCTACTGTAGTGTTGTAATAAGGACCATCTGATGGCTACTCTAGTGTTGTAATAAGGACCGTCTGATGGCTACTCTAGTGTTGTAATAAGGACCGTCTGATGGCTACTCTAGTTTTGTAATAAGGACCGTCTGATGGCTACTGTAGTGTTGTAATAAGGACCGTCTGATGGCTACTGTAGTGTTGTAATAAGGACCGTCTGATGGCTACTGTAGTGTTGTAATAAGGACCGTCTGATGGCTACTCTAGTGTTGAAATAAGGACCGTCTGATGGCTACTGTAGTGTTGTAATAAGGACCGTCTGATGGCTACTCTAGTGTTGTAATAAGGACCGTCTGATGGCTACTCTAGTGTTGTAATAAGGACCGTCTGATGGCTACTGTAGTGTTGTAATAAGGACCGTCTGATGGCTACTGTAGTGTTGTAATAAGGACCCCCTGATGGCTACTCTAGTGTTGTAATAAGGACCGTCTGATGGCTACTCTAGTGTTGTAATAAGGACCGTCTGATGGCTACTCTAGTGTTGTAATAAGGACCGTCTGATGGCTACTGTAGTGTTGTAATAAGGACCGCCTGATGGCTACTCTAGTGTTGTAATAAGGACCATCTGATGGCTACTCTAGTGTTGTAATAAGGACCATCTGATGGCTACTCTAGTGTTGTAATAAGGACCGTCTGATGGCTACTCTAGTGTTGTAATAAGGACCGCCTGATGGCTACTGTAGTGTTGTAATAAGGACCATCTGATGGCTACTCTAGTGTTGTAATAAGGACCGTCTGATGGCTACTCTAGTGTTGTAATAAGGACCGTCTGATGGCTACTCTAGTGTTGTAATAAGGACCGCCTGATGGCTACTCTAGTGTTGTAATAAGGACCGCCTGATGGCTACTCTAGTGTTGTAATAAGGACCGCCTGATGGCTACTGTAGTGTTGTAATAAGGACCCCCTGATGGCTACTCTAGTGTTGTAATAAGGACAACCTGATGGCTACTGTAGTGTTGTAATAAGGACCGTCTGATGGCTACTCTAGTGTTGTAATAAGGACCGCCTGATGGCTACTCTAGTGTTGTAATAAGGACCGTCTGATGGCTACTCTAGTGTTGTAATAAGGACCGTCTGATGGCTACTCTAGTGTTGTAATAAGGATCGCCTGATGGCTACTGTAGTGTTGTAATAAGGACCGCCTGATGGCTACTGTAGTGTTGTAATAAGGACCATCTGATGGCTACTCTAGTGTTGTAATAAGGACCATCTGATGGCTACTCTAGTGTTGTAATAAGGACCGTCTGATGGCTACTCTAGTGTTGTAATAAGGACCGCCTGATGGCTACTGTAGTGTTGTAATAAGGACCATCTGATGGCTACTCTAGTGTTGTAATAAGGACCGTCTGATGGCTACTCTAGTGTTGTAATAAGGACCGCCTGATGGCTACTGTAGTGTTGTAATAAGGACCCCCTGATGGCTACTCTAGTGTTGTAATAAGGACAACCTGATGGCTACTGTAGTGTTGTAATAAGGACCGTCTGATGGCTACTCTAGTGTTGTAATAAGGACCGCCTGATGGCTACTCTAGTGTTGTAATAAGGACCGTCTGATGGCTACTCTAGTGTTGTAATAAGGACCGTCTGATGGCTACTCTAGTGTTGTAATAAGGATCGCCTGATGGCTACTATAGTGTTGTAATAAGGACCGCCTGATGGCTACTGTAGTGTTGTAATAAGGACCATCTGATGGCTACTGTAGTGTTGTAATAAGGACCGCCTGATGGCTACTCTAGTGTTGTAATAAGGACCGTCTGATGGCTACTGTAGTGTTGTAATAAGGACCATCTGATGGCTACTCTAGTGTTGTAATAAGGACCGTCTGATGGCTACTCTAGTGTACTAATAAGGACCGCCTGATGGCTACTGTAGTGTTGTAATAAGGACCACCTGATGGCTACTCTAGTGTTATAATAAGGACAACCTGATGGCTACTGTAGTGTTGTAATAAGGACCGTCTGATGGCTACTCTAGTGTTGTAATAAGGACCGTCTGATGGCTACTCTAGTGTTGTAATAAGGACCGTCTGATGGCTACTGTAGTGTTGTAATAAGGACCGCCTGATGGCTACTCTAGTGTTGTAATAAGGACCATCTGATGGCTACTCTAGTGTTGTAATAAGGACCGTCTGATGGCTACTCTAGTGCTGTAATAAGGACCGTCTGATGGCTACTCTAGTGTTGTAATAAGGACCGTCTGATGGCTACTCTAGTGTTGTAATAAGGACCGTCTGATGGCTACTCTAGTGTTGTAATAAGGACCGTCTGATGGCTACTCTAGTGTTGTAATAAGGACCGCCTGATGGCTACTGTAGTGTTGTAATAAGGACCATCTGATGGCCTCTCTAGTGTTGTAATAAGGACCGTCTGATGGCTACTCTAGTGTTGTAATAAGGACCGCCTGATGGCTACTGTAGTGTTGTAATAAGGACCCCCTGATGGCTACTCTAGTGTTGTAATAAAGACAACCTGATGGCTACTGTAGTGTTGTAATAAGGACCGTCTGATGGCTACTCTAGTGTTGTAATAAGGACCGCCTGATGGCTACTGTAGTGTTGTAATAAGGAACGCTTGATGGCTACTGTAGTGTTGTAATAAGGACCATCTGATGGCTACTCTAGTGTTGTAATAAGGACCATCTGATGGATACTGTAGTGTTGCAATAAGGACCGCCTGATGGCTACTCTAGTGTTGTAATAAGGACCGTCTGATGGCTACTCTAGTGTTGTAATAAGGACCATCTGATGGCTACTGTAGTGTTGTAATAAGGACCGCCTGATGGCTGCTCTAGTGTTGTAATAAGGACCGTCTGATGGCTACTGTAGTGTTGTAATAAGGACCGTCTGATGGCTACTGTAGTGTTGTAATAAGGACCGTCTGATGGCTACTCTAGTGTTGTAATAAGGACCGTCTGATGGCTACTGTAGTGTTGTAATAAGGACCGTCTGATGGCTACTCTAGTGTTGTAATAGGGACCGTCTGATGGCTACTCTAGTGTCGTAATAAGGACCGTCTGATGGCTACTGTAGTGTTGTAATAAGGACCCCCTGATGGCTACTCTAGTGTTGTAATAAGGACCGCCTGATGGCTACTCTAGTGTTGTAATAAGGACCCCCTGATGGCTACTGTAGTGTTGTAATAAGGACCGCCTGATGGCTACTCTAGTGTTGTAATAAGGACCGTCTGATGGCTACTCTAGTGTTGTAATAAGGACCGTCTGATGGCTACTCTAGTGTTGTAATAAGGACCACCTGATGGCTACTGTAGTGTTGTAATAAGGACCGTCTGATGGCTACTCTAGTGTTGTAATAAGGACCGTCTGATGGCTACTCTAGTGTTGTAATAAGGACCGCCTGATGGCTACTGTAGTGTTGTAATAAGGACAACCTGATGGCTACTCTAGTGTTGTAATAAGGACCGTCTGATGGCTACTGTAGTGTTGTAATAAGGACCGTCTGACGGCTACTGTAGTGTTGTAATAAGGACCGTCTGACGGCTACTCTAGTGTTGTAATAAGGACCGTCTGATGGCTACTGTAGTGTTGTAATAAGGACAACCTGATGGCTACTCTAGTGTTGTAATAAGGACCGTCTGATGGCTACTGTAGTGTTGTAATAAGGACCGTATGACGGCTACTCTAGTGTTGTAATAAGGACCGTCTGATGGCTACTCTAGTGTTGTAATAAGGACCGCCTGATGGCTACTCTAGTGTTGTAATAAGGACCGTCTGATGGCTACTCTAGTGTTGTAATAAGGACCGTCTGATGGCTACTCTAGTGTTGTAATAAGGACCGCCTGATGGCTACTCTAGTGTTGTAATAAGGACCGCCTGATGGCTACTGTAGTGTTGTAATAAGGACCGCCTGATGGCTACTGTAGTGTTGTAATAAGGACCATCTGATGGCTACTCTAGTGTTGTAATAAGGACCGTCTGATGGCTACTCTAGTGTTGTAATAAGGACCGTCTGATGGCTACTCTAGTGTTGTAATAAGGACCGTCTGATGGCTACTCTAGTGTTGTAATAAGGACCGCCTGATGGCTACTGTAGTGTTGTAATAAGGACAACCTGATGGCTACTCTAGTGTTGTAATAAGGACCGTCTGATGGCTACTGTAGTGTTGTAATAAGGACCGTCTGACGGCTACTCTAGTGTTGTAATAAGGACCGTCTGATGGCTACTCTAGTGTTGTAATAAGGACCGCCTGATGGCTACTCTAGTGTTGTAATAAGGACCGTCTGATGGCTACTCTAGTGTTGTAATAAGGACCGTCTGATGGCTACTCTAGTGTTGTAATAAGGACCGCCTGATGGCTACTGTAGTGTTGTAATAAGGACCGCCTGATGGCTACTGTAGTGTTGTAATAAGGACCATCTGATGGCTACTCTAGTGTTGTAATAAGGACCGTCTGATGGCTACTCTAGTGTTGTAATAAGGACCATCTGATGGCTACTCTAGTGTTGTAATAAGGACCGTCTGATGGCTACTCTAGTGTTGTAATAAGGATCGCCTGATGGCTACTGTAGTGTTGTAATAAGGACCATCTGATGGCTACTCTAGTGTTGTAATAAGGACCGTCTGATGGCTACTCTAGTGTTGTAATAAGGACCGTCTGATGGCTACTCTAGTGTTGTAATAAGGACCGCCTGATGGCTACTCTAGTGTTGTAATAAGGAATGCCTGATGGCTACTCTAGTGTTGTAATAAGGACCGACTGATGGCTACTGTAGTGTTGTAATAAGGACCCCCTGATGGCTACTCTAGTGTTGTAATAAGGACAACCTGATGGCTACTGTAGTGTTGTAATAAGGACCGCCTGATGGCTACTCTAGTGTTGTAATAAGGACCGTCTGATGGCTACTGTAGTGTTGTAATAAGGACCATCTGATGGCTACTCTAGTGTTGTAATAAGGACCGTCTGATGGCTACTCTAGTGTACTAATAAGGACCGCCTGATGGCTACTGTAGTGTTGTAATAAGGACCCCCTGATGGCTATTCTAGTGTTATAATAAGGACAACCTGATGGCTACTGTAGTGTTGTAATAAGGACCGTCTGATGGCTACTCTAGTGTTGTAATAAGGACCGTCTGATGGCTACTCTAGTGTTGTAATAAGGACCGTCTGATGGCTACTGTAGTGTTGTAATAAGGACCGCCTGATGGCTACTCTAGTGTTGTAATAAGGACCATCTGATGGCTACTCTAGTGTTGTAATAAGGACCGTCTGATGGCTACTCTAGTGTTGTAATAAGGACCGTCTGATGGCTACTCTAGTGTTGTAATAAGGACCGTCTGATGGCTACTGTAGTGTTGTAATAAGGACCATCTGATGGCTACTCTAGTGTTGTAATAAGGACCATCTGATGGATACTGTAGTGTTGCAATAAGGACCGCCTGATGGCTACTCTAGTGTTGTAATAAGGACCGTCTGATGGCTACTCTAGTGTTGTAATAAGGACCATCTGATGGCTACTGTAGTGTTGTAATAAGGACCGCCTGATGGCTGCTCTAGTGTTGTAATAAGGACCGTCTGATGGCTACTGTAGTGTTGTAATAAGGACCGTCTGATGGCTACTGTAGTGTTGTAATAAGGACCATCTGATGGATACTGTAGTGTTGCAATAAGGACCGCCTGATGGCTACTCTAGTGTTGTAATAAGGACCGTCTGATGGCTACTCTAGTGTTGTAATAAGGACCATCTGATGGCTACTGTAGTGTTGTAATAAGGACCGCCTGATGGCTGCTCTAGTGTTGTAATAAGGACCGTCTGATGGCTACTGTAGTGTTGTAATAAGGACCGTCTGATGGCTACTGTAGTGTTGTAATAAGGACCGTCTGATGGCTACTCTAGTGTTGTAATAAGGACCGTCTGATGGCTACTGTAGTGTTGTAATAAGGACCGTCTGATGGCTACTCTAGTGTCGTAATAAGGACCGTCTGATGGCTACTGTAGTGTTGTAATAAGGACCCCCTGATGGCTACTCTAGTGTTGTAATAAGGACCGCCTGATGGCTACTCTAGTGTTGTAATAAGGACCCCCTGATGGCTACTGTAGTGTTGTAATAAGGACCGCCTGATGGCTACTCTAGTGTTGTAATAAGGACCGTCTGATGGCTACTCTAGTGTTGTAATAAGGACCACCTGATGGCTACTGTAGTGTTGTAATAAGGACAACCTGATGGCTACTCTAGTGTTGTAATAAGGACCGTCTGATGGCTACTGTAGTGTTGTAATAAGGACCGTCTGATGGCTACTGTAGTGTTGTAATAAGGACCATCTGATGGCTACTCTAGTGTTGTAATAAGGACCATCTGATGGATACTGTAGTGTTGCAATAAGGACCGCCTGATGGCTACTCTAGTGTTGTAATAAGGACCGTCTGATGGCTACTCTAGTGTTGTAATAAGGACCATCTGATGGCTACTGTAGTGTTGTAATAAGGACCGCCTGATGGCTGCTCTAGTGTTGTAATAAGGACCGTCTGATGGCTACTGTAGTGTTGTAATAAGGACCGTCTGATGGCTACTGTAGTGTTGTAATAAGGACCGTCTGATGGCTACTCTAGTGTTGTAATAAGGACCGTCTGATGGCTACTGTAGTGTTGTAATAAGGACCGTCTGATGGCTACTCTAGTGTTGTAATAGGGACCGTCTGATGGCTACTCTAGTGTCGTAATAAGGACCGTCTGATGGCTACTGTAGTGTTGTAATAAGGACCCCCTGATGGCTACTCTAGTGTTGTAATAAGGACCGCCTGATGGCTACTCTAGTGTTGTAATAAGGACCCCCTGATGGCTACTGTAGTGTTGTAATAAGGACCGCCTGATGGCTACTCTAGTGTTGTAATAAGGACCGTCTGATGGCTACTCTAGTGTTGTAATAAGGACCACCTGATGGCTACTGTAGTGTTGTAATAAGGACAACCTGATGGCTACTCTAGTGTTGTAATAAGGACCGTCTGATGGCTACTGTAGTGTTTTAATAAGGACCGTCTGATGGCTACTCTAGTGTTGTAATAAGGACCGTCTGATGGCTACTCTAGTGTTGTAATAAGGACCGCCTGATGGCTACTCTAGTGTTGTAATAAGGACCGCCTGATGGCTACTCTAGTGTTGTAATAAGGACCGCCTGATGGCTACTGTAGTGTTGTAATAAGGACCCCCTGATGGCTACTCTAGTGTTGTAATAAGGACAACCTGATGGCTACTGTAGTGTTGTAATAAGGACCGCCTGATGGCTACTCTAGTGTTGTAATAAGGACCGTCTGATGGCTACTGTAGTGTTGTAATAAGGACCATCTGATGGCTACTCTAGTGTTGTAATAAGGACCGTCTGATGGCTACTCTAGTGTACTAATAAGGACCGCCTGATGGCTACTGTAGTGTTGTAATAAGGACCCCCTGATGGCTACTCTAGTGTTATAATAAGGACAACCTGATGGCTACTGTAGTGTTGTAATAAGGACCATCTGATGGCTACTCTAGTGTTGTAATAAGGACCGTCTGATGGCTACTCTAGTGTTGTAATAAGGACCGTCTGATGGCTACTGTAGTGTTGTAATAAGGACCGCCTGATGGCTACTCTAGTGTTGTAATAAGGACCATCTGATGGCTACTCTAGTGTTGTAATAAGGACCGTCTGATGGCTACTCTAGTGTTGTAATAAGGACCGTCTGATGGCTACTCTAGTGTTGTAATAAGGACCGTCTGATGGCTACTCTAGTGTTGTAATAAGGACCGTCTGATGGCTACTCTAGTGTTGTAATAAGGACCGTCTGATGGCTACTCTAGTGTTGTAATAAGGACCGCCTGATGGCTACTGTAGTGTTGTAATAAGGACCATCTGATGGCCTCTAGTGTTGTAATAAGGACCGTCTGATGGCTACTCTAGTGTACTAATAAGGACCGCCTGATGGCTACTGTAGTGTTGTAATAAGGACCTCCTGATGGCTACTCTAGTGTTATAATAAGGACAACCTGATGGCTACTGTAGTGTTGTAATAAGGACCATCTGATGGCTACTCTAGTGTTGTAATAAGGACCGTCTGATGGCTACTCTAGTGTTGTAATAAGGACCGTCTGATGGCTACTGTAGTGTTGTAATAAGGACCGCCTGATGGCTACTCTAGTGTTGTAATAAGGACCATCTGATGGCTACTCTAGTGTTGTAATAAGGACCGTCTGATGGCTACTCTAGTGTTGTAATAAGGACCGTCTGATGGCTACTCTAGTGTTGTAATAAGGACCGTCTGATGGCTACTCTAGTGTTGTAATAAGGACCGTCTGATGGCTACTCTAGTGTTGTAATAAGGACCGTCTGATGGCTACTCTAGTGTTGTAATAAGGACCGCCTGATGGCTACTGTAGTGTTGTAATAAGGACCATCTGATGGCCTCTCTAGTGTTGTAATAAGGACCGTCTGATGGCTACTCTAGTGTTGTAATAAGGACCGCCTGATGGCTACTGTAGTGTTGTAATAAGGACCCCCTGATGGCTACTCTAGTGTTGTAATAAAGACAACCTGATGGCTACTGTAGTGTTGTAATAAGGACCGTCTGATGGCTACTCTAGTGTTGTAATAAGGACCGCCTGATGGCTACTGTAGTGTTGTAATAAGGAACGCCTGATGGCTACTGTAGTGTTGTAATAAGGACCATCTGATGGTTACTCTAGTGTTGTAATAAGGACCATCTGATGGATACTGTAGTGTTGCAATAAGGACCGCCTGATGGCTACTCTAGTGTTGTAATAAGGACCGTCTGATGGCTACTCTAGTGTTGTAATAAGGACCGTCTGATGGCTACTCTAGTGTTGTAATAAGGACCATCTGATGGCTACTGTAGTGTTGTAATAAGGACCGCCTGATGGCTGCTCTAGTGTTGTAATAAGGACCGTCTGATGGCTACTGTAGTGTTGTAATAAGGACCGTCTGATGGCTACTGTAGTGTTGTAATAAGGACCGTCTGATGGCTACTCTAGTGTTGTAATAAGGACCGTCTGATGGCTACTGTAGTGTTGTAATAAGGACCGTCTGATGGCTACTCTAGTGTTGTAATAGGGACCGTCTGATGGCTACTCTAGTGTCGTAATAAGGACCGTCTGATGGCTACTGTAGTGTTGTAATAAGGACCCCCTGATGGCTACTCTAGTGTTGTAATAAGGACCGCCTGATGGCTACTCTAGTGTTGTAATAAGGACCCCCTGATGGCTACTGTAGTGTTGTAATAAGGACCGCCTGATGGCTACTCTAGTGTTGTAATAAGGACCGTCTGATGGCTACTCTAGTGTTGTAATAAGGACCACCTGATGGCTACTGTAGTGTTGTAATAAGGACAACCTGATGGCTACTCTAGTGTTGTAATAAGGACCGTCTGATGGCTACTGTAGTGTTGTAATAAGGACCGTCTGATGGCTACTCTAGTGTTGTAATAAGGACCGTCTGATGGCTACTCTAGTGTTGTAATAAGGACCGCCTGATGGCTACTCTAGTGTTGTAATAAGGACCGTCTGATGGCTACTCTAGTGTTGTAATAAGGACCGTCTGATGGCTACTCTAGTGTTGTAATAAGGACCGCCTGATGGCTACTGTAGTGTTGTAATAAGGACCGCCTGATGGCTACTGTAGTGTTGTAATAAGGACCATCTGATGGCTACTCTAGTGTTGTAATAAGGACCGTCTGATGGCTACTCTAGTGTTGTAATAAGGACCATCTGATGGCTACTCTAGTGTTGTAATAAGGACCGTCTGATGGCTACTCTAGTGTTGTAATAAGGACCGCTTGATGGCTACTGTAGTGTTGTAATAAGGACCATCTGATGGCTACTCTAGTGTTGTAATAAGGACCGTCTGATGGCTACTCTAGTGTTGTAATAAGGACCGTCTGATGGCTACTCTAGTGTTGTAATAAGGACCGCCTGATGGCTACTCTAGTGTTGTAATAAGGACCGCCTGATGGCTACTCTAGTGTTGTAATAAGGACCGCCTGATGGCTACTGTAGTGTTGTAATAAGGACCCCCTGATGGCTACTCTAGTGTTGTAATAAGGACAACCTGATGGCTACTGTAGTGTTGTAATAAGGACCATCTGATGGCTACTCTAGTGTTGTAATAAGGACCGTCTGATGGCTACTGTAGTGTTGTAATAAGGACCATCTGATGGCTACTCTAGTGTTGTAATAAGGACCGTCTGATGGCTACTCTAGTGTACTAATAAGGACCGCCTGATGGCTACTGTAGTGTTGTAATAAGGACCCCCTGATGGCTACTGTAGTGTTGTAATAAGGACCGTCTGATGGCTACTCTAGTGTTGTAATAAGGACCGCCTGATGGCTACTCTAGTGTTGTAATAAGGACCGTCTGATGGCTACTCTAGTGTTGTAATAAGGACCGTCTGATGGCTACTGTAGTGTTGTAATAAGGACCGCCTGATGGCTACTCTAGTGTTGTAATAAGGACCATCTGATGGCTACTCTAGTGTTGTAATAAGGACCGTCTGATGGCTACTCTAGTGTCGTAATAAGGACCGTCTGATGGCTACTGTAGTGTTGTAATAAGGACCCCCTGATGGCTACTCTAGTGTTGTAATAAGGACCGCCTGATGGCTACTCTAGTGTTGTAATAAGGACCCCCTGATGGCTACTGTAGTGTTGTAATAAGGACCGCCTGATGGCTACTCTAGTGTTGTAATAAGGACCGTCTGATGGCTACTCTAGTGTTGTAATAAGGACCACCTGATGGCTACTGTAGTGTTGTAATAAGGACAACCTGATGGCTACTCTAGTGTTGTAATAAGGACCGTCTGATGGCTACTCTAGTGTTGTAATAAGGACCGTCTCATGGCTACTCTAGTGTTGTAATAAGGACCGTCTGATGGCTACTGTAGTGTTGTAATAAGGACCGTCTGATGGCTACTCTAGTGTTGTAATAAGGACGGTCTGATGGCTACTCTAGTGTTGTAATAAGGACCGTCTGATGGCTACTGTAGTGTTGTAATAAGGACCGTCTGATGGCTACTCTAGTGTTGTAATAAGGACCGTCTGATGGCTACTGTAGTGTTGTAATAAGGACCGTCTGATGGCTAATCTAGTGTTGTAATAAGGACCGTCTGATGGCTACACTAGTGTTGTAATAAAGACCGCCTGATGGCTACTCTAGTGTTGTAATAAGGACCATCTGATGGCTACTCTAGTGTTGTAATAAGGACCATCTGATGGCAACTCTAGTGTTGTAATAAGGACCGTCTGATGGCTACTGTAGTGTTGTAATAAGGACCGTCTGATGGCTAATCTAATGTTGTAATAAGGACCACCTGATAGCTAGTGTTGTAATAAGGACCGTCTGATGGCTACTCTAGTGTTGTAATAAGGACCGTCTGATGGCTACTGTAGTGTTGTAATAAGGACCGTCTGATGGCTACACTAGTGTTGTAATAAAGACCGCCTGATGGCTACTCTAGTGTTGTAATAAGGACCATCTGATGGCTACTCTAGTGTTGTAATAAGGACCATCTGATGGCTACTCTAGTGTTGTAATAAGGACCGTCTGATGGCTACTGTAGTGTTGTAATAAGGACCGTCTGTTGGCTAATCTAATGTTGTAATAAGGACCACCTGATAGCTAGTGTTGTAATAAGGACCGTCTGATGGCTACTCTAGTGTTGTAATAAGGACAACCTGATGGCTACTGTAGTGTTGTAATAAGGACCGTCTGATGGCTACTCTAGTGTTGTAATAAGGACCGTCTGATGGCTACTGTAGTGTTGTAATAAGGACCGTCTTTTTGGCTACTCTAGTGTTGTAATAAGGACCGTCTGATGGCTACTGTAGTGTTGTAATAAGGACCGTCTTATGGCTACTGTATTGTTGTAATAAGGACCGTCTGATGGCTACTCTAGTGTTGTAATAAGGACCGTCTGATGGCTACTGTAGTGTTGTAATAAGGACCGTCTTATGGCTACTGTAGTGTTGTAATAAGGACCGTCTGATGGCTACTCTAGTGTTGTAATAAGTACCGTCTGATGGCTACTGTAGTGTTGTAATAAGGACCGTCTGATGGCTACTGTAGTGTTGTAATAAGGACCATCTGATGGCTACTCTAGTGTTGTAATAAGGACCATCTGATGGCTACTGTAGAGTTGTAATAAGGACCGTCTGATGACTAATCTAGTGTTGTAATAAGGACCACCGGATAGCTAGTGTTGTAATAAGGACCGTCTGATGGCTACTCTAGTGTTGTAATAAGGACAACCTGATGGCTACTGTAGTGTTGTAATAAGGACCGTCTGATGGCTACTGTAGTGTTGTAATAAGGACGGTCTGATGGCTAATCTAGTGTTGTAATAAGCTACTGTAGTGTTGTAATAAGGACCGTCTGATGGCTACTGTAGTGTTGTAATAAGGACCGTCTGATGTCTACTGTAGTGTTGTAATAAGGACCGTCTGATGGCTACTGTAGTGTAATAAGGACCGCCTGATGGCTACTCTATTGTTGTAATAAGGACCACATGATGGCTACTCTAGTGTTGTAATAAAGACCGCCTGATGGCTACTCTAGTGTTGTAATTAGGACCATCTGATGGCTACTCTAGTGTTGTAATAAGGACCATCTGATGGCTACTGTAGTATTGTAATAAGGACCGTCTGATGGCTACTGTAGTGTTGTAATAAGGACCGCCTGATGGCTACTCTAGTGTTGTAATAAGGACCATCTGATGGCTACTCTAGTGTTGTAATGAGGACCATCTGATGGCTACTGAGTGTTGTAATA
Organism: Coregonus lavaretus; assembly: GCF_964263955.1. Lineage (NCBI taxonomy): Eukaryota > Metazoa > Chordata > Actinopteri > Salmoniformes > Salmonidae > Coregonus > Coregonus lavaretus. The sequence goes on along the minus strand of NW_028165913.1, from coordinate 16,619 downwards.
AGGACCGTCTGATGGCTAATCTAGTGTTGTAATAAGGACCACCTGATAGCTAGAATTGTAATAAGGACCGTCTGATGGCTACTCTAGTGTTGTAATAAGGACCGTCTGATGGCTACTCTAGTGTTGTAATAAGGACAACCTGATGGCTACTGTAGTGTTGTAATAAGGACCGTCTGATGGCTACTGTAGTGTTGTAATAAGGACGGTCTGATGGCTAATCTAGTGTTGTAATAAGCTACTGTAGTGTTGTAATAAGGACCGTCTGATGGCTACTGTAGTGTTGTAATAAGGACCGTCTGATGGCTACTGTAGTGTAATAAGGACCGCCTGATGGCTACTCTATTGTTGTAATAAGGACCACATGATGGCTACTCTAGTGTTGTAATAAAGACCGCCTGATGGCTACTCTAGTGTTGTAATTAGGACCATCTGATGGCTACTCTAGTGTTGTAATAAGGACCATCTGATGGCTACTGTAGTATTGTAATAAGGACCGTCTGATGGCTACTGTAGTGTTGTAATAAGGACCGCCTGATGGCTACTCTAGTGTTGTAATAAGGACCATCTGATGGCTACTCTAGTGTTGTAATGAGGACCATCTGATGGCTACTGAGTGTTGTAATAAGGACCGTCTGATGGCTACTCTAGTGTTGTAATAAGGACAACCTGATGGCTACTGTAGTGTTGTAATAAGGACCGTCTGATGGCTACTGTAGTGTTGTAATAAGGACCGTCTGATGGCTACTGTAGTGTTGTAATAAGTACGGTCTGATGGCTAATGTAGTGTTGTAATAAGGACCACCTGATGGCTACTCTAGTGTTGTAATAAGGACCGCCTGATGGCTACTCTAGTGTTGTAATAAGGACCGTCTGATTGCTACTCTAGTGTTGTAATAAGGACCGTCTGATGGCTACTCTAGTGTTGTAATAAGGACAACCTGATGGCTACTCTAGTGTTGTAATAAGGACCATCTGATGGCTACTGTAGTGTTGTAATAAGGACCGTCTGATGGCTACTGTAGTGTTGTAAAAAGGACCGTCTGATGAATACTCTAGTGTTGTAATAAGGACCGTCTGATGGCTACTGTAGTGTTGTAATAAGGACCGTCTGATGAATACTCTAGTGTTGTAATAAGGACCGTCTGATGGCTACTCTAGTGTTGTAATAAGGACCGTCTGATGGCTACTGTAGTGTTGTAATAAGGACCGTCTGATGGCTACTCTAGTGTTGTAATAAGGACCACCTGATGGCTACTCTAGTGTTGTAATAAAGACCGCCTGATGGCTACTCTAGTGTTGTAATTAGGACCATCTGATGGCTACTCTAGTGTTGTAATAAGGACCATCTGATGGCTACTGTAGTATTGTAATAAGGACCGTCTGATGGCTACTGTAGTGTTGTAATAAGGACCGCCTGATGGCTACTCTAGTGTTGTAATAAGGACCATCTGATGGCTACTCTAGTGTTGTAATGAGGACCATCTGATGGCTACTGAGTGTTGTAATAAGGACCGTCTGATGGCTAATCTAGTGTTGTAATAAGGACCACCTGATAGCTAGAATTGTAATAAGGACCGTCTGATGGCTACTCTAGTGTTGTAATAAGGACAACCTGATGGCTACTGTAGTGTTGTAATAAGGACCGTCTGATGGCTACTGTAGTGTTGTAATAAGGACCGTCTGATGGCTACTGTAGTGTTGTAATAAGTACGGTCTGATGGCTAATGTAGTGTTGTAATAAGGACCACCTGATGGCTACTCTAGTGTTGTAATAAGGACCGCCTGATGGCTACTCTAGTGTTGTAATAAGGACCGTCTGATTGCTACTCTAGTGTTGTAATAAGGACCGTCTGATGGCTACTCTAGTGTTGTAATAAGGACAACCTGATGGCTACTCTAGTGTTGTAATAAGGACCATCTGATGGCTACTGTAGTGTTGTAATAAGGACCGTCTGATGGCTACTGTAGTGTTGTAATAAGGACCGTCTGATGAATACTCTAGTGTTGTAATAAGGACCGTCTGATGGCTACTGTAGTGTTGTAATAAGGACCGTCTGATGAATACTCTAGTGTTGTAATAAGGACCGTCTGATGGCTACTCTAGTGTTGTAATAAGGACCGTCTGATGGCTACTGTAGTGTTGTAATAAGGACCGTCTGATGGCTACTCTAGTGTTGTAATAAGGACCGTCTGATGGCTATTCTAGTGTCGTAATAAGGACCGTCTGATGGCTACTGTAGTGTTGTAATAAGGACCCCCTGATGGCTACTGTAGTGTTGTAATAAGGACCCCCTGATGGCTACTCTAGTGTTGTAATAAGGACCACCTGATGGCTACTCTAGTGTTGTAATAAGGACCGCCTGATGGCTACTCTAGTGTTGTAATAAGGACCGTCTGATGGCTACTCTAGTGTTGTAATAAGGACCGTCTGATGGCTACTCTAGTGTTGTAATAAGGACAACCTGATGGCTACTCTAGTGCTGTAATAAGGACTATCTGATGGCTACTGTAGTGTTGTAATAAGGACCGCCTGATGGCTACTCTAGTGTTGTAATAAGGACCGTCTGATGGCTACTGTAGTGTTGTAATAAGGACCGTCTGATGGCTACTCTATTGTTGTAATAAGGACCGTCTGATGGCTACTCTAGTGTTGTAATAAGGACCGTCTGATGGCTACTGTAGTCTTGTAATAAGGACCGTCTGATGGCTACTCTAGTGTTGTAATAAGGACCGTCTGATGGCTACTCTAGTGTCGTAATATGGACCGTCTGATGGCTACTGTAGTGTTGTAATAAGGACCCCCTGATGGCTACTGTAGTGTTGTAATAAGGACCCCCTGATGGCTACTCTAGTGTTGTAATAAGGACCCCCGATGGCTACTGTAGTGTTGTAATAAGGACCGCCTGATGGCTACTCTAGTGTTGTAATAAGGACCGTCTGATGGCTACTCTAGTGTTGTAATAAGGACGGTCTGATGGCTACTGTAGTGTTGTAATAAGGACGGTCTGATGGCTACTGTAGTGTTGTAATAAGGTCTGTCTGATGGCTACTATAGTGTTGTAATAAGGACAACCTGATGGCTACTTTAGTGTTGTAATAAGGACCGTCTGATGGCTACTCTAGTGTTGTAATAAGGACCGTCTGATGGCTACTCTAGTGTTGTAATAAGGACCGTCTGATGGCTACTCTAGTGTTGTAATAAGGACCGTCTGATGGCTACTCTAGTGTTGTAATAAGGACCGTCTGATGGCTACTCTAGTGTTGTAATAAGGACCGTCTGATGGCTACTCTAGTGTTGTAATAAGGACCGTCTGATGGCTACTCTAGTGTTGTAATAAGGACCATCTAATGGCTACTGTAGTGTTGTAATAAGGACCGCCTGATGGCTACTTTAGTGTTGTAATAAGGACGGTCTGATGGCTACTGTAGTGTTGTAATAAGGACCACCTGATGGCTACTGTAGTGTTGTAATAAGGACCACCTGATGGCTACTGTAGTGTTGTAATAAGGACCTTCTGATGGCTACTCTAGTGTTGTTATAAGGACCGTCTGATGGCTACTCTAGTGTTGTAATAAGGACCGTCTGATGGCTACTCTAGTGTTGTAATAAGGACGGTCTGATTGCTACTCTAGTGTTGTAATAAGGACCCCCTGATGGCTACTCTAGTGTTGTAATAAGGACGGTCTGATGGCTACTCTAGTGTTGTAATAAGGACCGTCTGATGGCTACTGTAGTGTTGTAATAAGGACCGTCTGATGGCTACTCTAGTGTTGTAATGAGGACCGCCTGATGGCTACTGTAGTGTTGTAATAAGGACCGCCTGATGGCTACTGTAGTGTTGTAATAAGGACCGTCTGATGGCTACTGTATTGTTGTAATAAGGACCGTCTGATGGCTACTGTAGTGTTGTAATAAGGACCGTCTGATGGCTACTGTAGTGTTGTAATAAGGACCGCCTGATGGCTACTCTAGTGTTGTAATAAGGACCGTCTGATGGCTACTGTAGTGTTGTAATAAGGACCGTCTGATGGCTACTGTAGTGTTGTAATAAGGACCGTCTGATGGCTACTCTAGTGTTGTAATAAGGACCGCCTGATGGCTACTGTAGTGTTGTAATAAGGACCGTCTGATGGCTACTATAGTGTTGTAATAACGACCGCCTGATGGCTACTATAGTGTTGTAATAACGACTGCCTGTCCATAAAGACGAGCTAGCTAGCTATAGAGACCTGGATACAGCAAACAGTACAGTGCGGACATTTACTTTCTCTTCGTGACAGAAGCATCCCAGTAGGATAGGACCAGTGAGACAACGAGAATATGTTCTTCACTCAAATCAAATCAAGCTTTATTTATATAGCTCATTTCAGACATGAACGCAACGCAATACGCTTCACAGGAAAAAAACAAATAAAAAACAATGAAAATAAAAACATAAATATTTACTACACAACAAACATAAGAGGGTAAAAAAACTAAAGAATAACAATAAAAACTGAAAGACTAATAAAGCACCCTAAGGAAAAGCAAAGCTAAAAAGGTGTGTTTTAAGATCTCATTTAAATATGTCCAAATCGTGCATTGTAACTAAAGGCTGCCTCTCCATGCCTCTTGGTCCTAGGCTTTGGGCTAGTTAAAAGGCCAGTGCCAGAGGACCTGAGGGACCTACTGGGTACATAACTTAAAAGCATGTCTGATATGTATTGGGGTGCACAATCGTGGATTGATTTAAAAACCAATAAAATAATCTTAAAATTAATTGTAAACTCACAGGCAGCCAGTGCAGAGACTTTAAAACCGGTGTAACGTGTGCTCTCTGTCTGGTCTTGGTCAGTACCCGTGCTGCAGCGTTCTGTATGTTTTACAGTTGACCGATGGCTTTCTTGGGTAGACCAGACAGGAGAGCATTACAGTAGTCAAGCCTGCTTCTAATAAAAGCATGGATGAGTCTCTCTGTATCAGCCTGAGAGAGAAACGGCCGCAACTTGGCAATGTTCCTCAGGTGGTAAAAAACTATTTTGGTCACATTCCTATTGTGTGATTCGAAATTGAGTTCAGAATGTAAAATGACACCTAGGTTTTTTTCCTGGTGTTTTATCTTTATTGCCTCTTGTCTTGATTTAGCTGGAGGAAGTTGTGAGCCATACAACTATTTAAATCACTAACACAGTCTAATAATTTATCTGGGGAGATAAGATCCTCTGATGACACAGAATATGTAAAGTTGTGTATCGTCTGCATAGCAGTGAAAATCAATGCTGTGCTTTCTGATAATGCTGCAAAGGGGTAGCATACAGTGCCTTCGGAAAGTATTCAGACCCCTTGACTTTTTCCATATTTTGTTACGTTACAGCCTTATTCTAAAATTGATTAAATTGTTTTTTCCCCCCCTCATAATGATGAAGCAAAAACAGGTTTTTAGACATTTTTCCTAATTTATAAAAAATAAAATATGAAAATATCACATTTACATAAGTATTCAGACCCTTTACTCAGTACTAATGGACCTGTAAGTTTGACTTTCTCCACTTCCGCTCTGCCTTTCTGAAATGTCTCTTTAATTGATTTGTTTCTTCACTCATCCAATGGGGTGAGTCCGTTTGGATGTGGCCTTTTTCAACCTTACTGGAGCTATGGCATCAATGGTTGCCCTTAGTTTGCTTTTAAAGTTATCAACTAAATCATCACAAGAGGAAGGCAGAGTAGGTGATGGAGTATTGTTCATACATTCAATCAAAAATACACAGTGGTGATCAGATAAAGCAACATCAACAACAGAGAATATGTCAACAAAAAGCCCCTTGGTAATAACTAGGTCCAGAATATGGCCGCGGTTATGGGTGGGCCCAGTAACATGTTGGATAAAGTCCATAGAGCTCAAAAGATTAATACATTCAATGGCCTTGGAGTCAGTCTCTTTGTCAACATTAATATTAAAGTCGCCCAACACAATGATTTGATCATAGTTCTCAAGGACAATAGACAATAGTTCAGAAAAAATCAGTAAAGAAAGTGGGGCAGTGCTTTGGTGGCCTATACAGGGTTATGGCCAGCACTGGTGGCTGACATTTAAACAGTATAGCATGATGCTCAAAAGACCCAAAGTCGCCAAAAGAACTGTCCTTACAGCTGAGAGTATGAAAAGCTGTAGTCTGGGGGGAGGCTTCAATAAGAGAGGCACTACAGTCTGAAGACAGCCAAGTTTCAGTGAGAAACATGCAATCAACTTTGCGCTCAGTAATGAGGTCATTCACGAGAAAGGTTTTAAAAGTGCCATATTCAATGAGTGTGGGCCACTCTGCCCCTGGGGCATCTGTCTCGAGGTAACCACTGGAATAACAACCAAATGATGAACAGTACAACCACATTTTCTGACAGTCTCCAATCTATCAGAATGTTATGATATGAAAGTTTGTATAAACTCACTAGAAGGCGGAGTTAGAGGAACATAAATTGGGTTACTCACAATAACCACAGTACCATTTCTACAGGAGTTGATATGCTTTCCCTTGCTGTGCTTTACCCCAGAGACACCATTTCCCTCCCTAAACAATTTAGCCCCCTGTTATCTCAGTGTTCTTCAATGACACAGCCCTGTGGAGCTCATCAGAAAAGCAGCTGTACACCACCACACACAGATCCCCTCGGCACTGACACTACAACACAGCACCTCCGCACCACACAACACCACAACCCAGTGCTACACACAGACCCCCTCGGCACTGACACTACAACACAGCACCTCCGCACCACACAACACCACAACCCAGTGCTACACACAGACCCCCTCGGCACTGACAACACAGCGGCAAACCCCACATAATTGTGCGTACAAAAAGGCACCCTAGTATTCCCTATATAGCGCACTACTCTGTCTCCCTCTCTTTCTGTCTCCCTCTCTCTCTCTCTCTGTCTGTCTCCCCCTCTCTCTGTCTCCCTCTCTCTCTGTTTCCCTCGAACTACCCCTCTCTCTGTCTCCCTCCCTCTCTCTGTCTCCCTCTCTCTCTGTCTCAATCTCTCTGTCTCCCTCTCTCTCTGTCTCCCTCTCTCTCTGTCTCCCTCTCTCTCTGTCTCCGTCTCTCTCTGTCTCCGTCTCTCTCTGTCTCCCCCTCTCTCTTTCTCCCTCTCTCTCTATTTACCTATCTATCTACCTCTCTCTCTCTTTCCCTTTCACTCTCTACTTTGGCAAGACTCAGGACAGGGCATAGCCCTCAGTAATGGTTTCTAACACCCCCTCTCCTCTCCCTCCCTCCTCCCTCTGGCTCAAAGGACTCAGCTTCTCCAACAGACTCTGATAGTCAGTATCAGCTGCCCAGTACTGTTGGCAGGCCTCTCACTCTGTGTGGTAGTGCACTATATAGGGATAGGATGCCATTTTGGACCCAGACAGTAGTATTGGCAACAGTAGTGTTGGCACTCAGTAGTGTTGGCAGGACCAGGGCTCTCAGCATCAGACAACACCTGGTTCCTCTCTGAAACACAGCCAGACTATCTGTTTACATGGAGCTGTTGGACCCTGAACAAAGGATAGCATAAAACAACACATCCCAATGACACGGCCAACAACACGGCCAATGACACGGCCAACAACACAGCCAATGACACGGCCAACAACACAGCCAATAACAACAGAGCTAATACCAAAATACTTCTATCAGAGAATAGAGAAGGCCCTTAATAAAAAATAAAAACACTTTTTATTGGATTTATAGTGCTTACACAGTAAGGGGGAAACTCAGCTCATCCAATACCAATGTGAAGCACCCACTTAGATAGAAATAACAGAATTACCCTAATACCATATTTCGTATTTATTTTCTACTTTTTAACCAGGTTAGTGAGCCACATGGGGTATAGAAGTTACCCAGACATCTAGGGCTACTGTGATGCATCGCTGAACACTGAGCCAATCCTTCTAAAGGATCTGTGGGCACTGGAGGAGAAGACAACTGGCTTTAATGGTCTGATAATGCAACAACGACCTTGACAAAGATGGAAGAGAATTCCCTCAGTGTGTCCATAACTTTAAAAAAGCAACACATCCCTTTTTAGACATTTTACATCTACTTGTGCTTGTACTCCAGTGTAGTCTGAACTTCAGTAACACCATGGAGTACAAAACATCTCAGACTAATTGTAGAGAAGGATCTAGAGAGGATATCTTGTCCACCATTACAAGAAGAAGAGAGGGATTACCTAGACTGCATCCCAAATGGCACGCTATTCCCTTCATAGCGCACTACTTTTAACCAGGGCCCAAAGGGAACTAGAGGGAATAGGATGCCATTGGGGGGGGGGGGGGGGGGGGACCGTCTCGTCCAACAGCCAGATCTTAGGGCGAGGTTAGGAATTACCCAACCGACTCACCTGTGTTTTCCTGAGCTGAGGATTGTGGGATACGGGCCTTCTGCTAGGGAATCTCAAGGGAGATGGGGGCACGGAAGAGCAGGTGAGGAGGAGGAGAGGAAGATGAACCCTTCTCCCAGAAATAACTAAGGCCAAGATCCAGAGATTTGTCCAGGCTTAGAATCCCTACCCTACTTCACACCCCACTGCTTTACATGAATCCTGCCAGAGATAGAAAGAGAGGGAGGAGAGAGGTAGAGAAGGATGAAGTGAAGAAAGGGAGAGGCGATGGCTTAAGGAAATGATGTGTTCCCATAGCAACCAGAGAGCGGGGAAATAGTTCTAATGTTTGTTGAGTTCCTTCCTCCTTGTTAGTTGGCAGAGAGCCAGCAAGAGGAAAACAGAGCTAGCGAGAGGAAAACAGAGCTAGCGAGAGGAAAACAGAGGAAGACAGAGGAAGACAGAGGAAGACAGAGGAAGACAGAGGAAGACAGAGGAAGACAAAGGAAGACAGAGGAAAACAGAGCAAGCTAGAGGAAGACAGAGGAAGACAGAGGAAGACAGAGGAAGACAGAGGAAGACAGAGGAAGACAGAGGAAGACAGAGGAAGACAAAGGAAGACAGAGGAAGACAGAGGAAGACAGAGGAAGACAAAGGAAGACAGAGGAAGACAGAGGAAGACAAAGGAAGACAGAGGAAGACAGAGGAAGACAGAGGAAGACAGAGGAAGACAGAGGAAGACAAAGGAAGACAGAGGAAGACAGAGGAAGACAGAGGAAGACAGAGGAAGACAAAGGAAGACAGAGGAAGACAGAGAAAGACAAAGGAAGACAGAGGAAGACAGAGGAAGACAAAGGAAGACAGAGGAAGACAGAGCCAGCTAGAGGAAGACAGAGGAAGACAGAGCCAGCTAGAGAAAGACAGAGGAAGACAGAGACAGCTAGAGGAAGACAGAACCAGCTAGAGGAAGACAGAGGAAGACAGAGCCAGCTTGAGGAACACAGAGGAAGACAGATCCAGCTAGATGAAGACAGAGGAAGACAGAGGAAGACAAAGGAAGACAGAGGAAGACAGAGGAAGACAGAGGAAGACAGAGGAAGACAGAGGAAGACAAAGGAAGACAGAGGAAGACAGAGGAAGACAGAGGAAGACAGAGGAAGACAGAGGAAGACAAAGGAAGACAGAGGAAGACAGAGAAAGACAAAGGAAGACAGAGGAAGACAGAGGAAGACAAAGGAAGACAGAGGAAGACAGAGCCAGCTAGAGGAAGACAGAGGAAGACAGAGCCAGCTAGAGGAAGACAGAGGAAGACAGAGACAGCTAGAGGAAGACAGAACCAGCTAGAGGAAGACAGAGGAAGACAGAGCCAGCTTGAGGAACACAGAGGAAGACAGATCCAGCTAGATGAAGACAGAGGAAGACAGATCCAGCTAGATGAAGACAGAGGAAGACAGAGCCAGCTAGAGGAAGACAGAGGAAGACAGAGCCAGCTAGAGGAAGACAGAGGAAGACAGAGCCAGCTAGAGGAAGACAGAGGAAGACAGAGCCAGCTAGAGGAAGACAGAGGAAGACAGAGACAGCTAGAGGAAGACAGAACCAGCTAGAGGAAGACAGAGGAAGACAGAGCCAGCTTGAGGAACACAGAGGAAGACAGATCCAGCTAGATGAAGACAGAGGAAGACAGATCCAGCTAGATGAAGACAGAGGAAGACAGAGCCAGCTAGAGGAAGACAGTGGAAGACAGAGGAAGACAGATGACGATAGCGCAGCTTGAGGAAACAGAGGAAGACAGAGACAGTTAGGTGAAGAAAGAGGAAAACATAGGAAGCTAGATATAGATAGTGCAGGGTGAATACAGGGCCAATGGCTCCTCTGGGTAATAATCAATTCTGCAAATCTTTATTGCCACCATGAGAGAGACAAACAAACAGAGCTGACCTGTGATATGTCCCAAATGGCACCCTATTCCCTAGGCCCTGGTCAAAAGCAGTGCACTATAAAGGGAATAGGGTACCACTTGGTACTCAACTGGCCTGCAATCTCATGGACAACAGTCCCAGACAGACAAGGCCACTGCATGGTGATGTCCAGAGAGAATGGGACCAACCATTATGTCTATGTTACGGGGAGAGTCACTCAGCATCTAGCCAGTTTTATGGCCTATAATGATATTTGGAGTATTTGCATCTTCCCCCCTCTTGTGCTTGGCCCTGGGCCAATGGTGTGGTCTGGACACAATCTCATTATATCCCAATTAAAGCCATGCCAGAGGGTGATAGAGAGGGGAATTAGATTAGGCCTGGATGAGTGCATCCCAGTACCAAATGAGACCATATTCCCTATATAGCGCATTACTTTTGGCCAGGGCCCAATAGGGAGACCATAAGGCTCTGGTCAAAAGTAGTGCACTTTATAGGGTGCCACTCGGAAAGCAGACATTATCATCTGTTGCAGTAAGAGATGGACTGCTAATGGAGCACAGAGTGTATGTGGCCAGACGTTACAAAGTCACAATTCATCTCAATATACATTAGGAGATGGGGTTCTTTTGGTGTACAGGTATGTGGCATCATCACAGTCACGATTCTCAATTCATCTCAGTCCAGTCACATGTTGTATGTACAGATGGTTGTTTCCACAGTTTGCCTGGGGACAAGCGATGGGATGGAGAACCCAGCCTTGTAAGGGAATGGTCGTAAAATCTCTCAACCATGTTATTCTTATTCCATTGTTTTAACATTTACATATTAGTCATTTAACAGACACTCTTCTCCAGAGCGACTTACAGTAGTGAGTGCATACATTTCATACTTTTTTCCACCCGTACTGGTCCCCTATGGAAACCGAACCCACAACCCTGGCATTGCAAGCAACATGCTCTGCCAACTGAGCCACACAGGCTTTTAGATGGAACTGTTTAAAAGTACCCTCTTCTCTGAGTAAGCCCTACACTGCATGGAGCTTGGACAGCTTGTGCGAGTAGCTGAATAGACTTTAGAGTTGAGATGAGAGGAGCTTGGACAGCTTGTGCCAGTAGCTGAATTATTGTGGGGGCGATAGTATGGCGTTGGTTGAAGCTCAATGTTAAATTCAAATCTAAGCCAATACGACACCGATGTCTATGAAAATTCGCAAATCAATTTGATTGGAGGTACACAACGCCTCTCGTCATGAGCCGTCCGGCCGTTACCGAGAACCACATACTGGGTTTTTAACAGGGTCATTAGTAATTGAGTTTTCAGAGTATTTTCTGCGCTCACCTAACGTTAGCTCAAAATCTAGACGTCGGATTAAAACAAGACTATTGCCTCCATAGATTGTACAAATGTTTTTGGGGATTGACTAAGTTTATAGGTGCAACAGTTGTTATTAAATGTATAATTTATCGCTAATCACGTGCTCATTTCTGTCCATTAAGAACCAACAATGTGCTGCCTTTTTTTTTAGCATTTCTGACAATGCCGAATCTCAGAGTTGTAAAACCGGACCAGAGCACTTGCGTTGCGCAGCAACAGCACTAGTAGCTAGCTAGTTGAGGAACGCTCAACTCTGTTCTCTTATATCGAAGCGGAGTTGAGTTTTGATAACTGGTCTCAGGATTTGCTAGCAACAACATTGAGTCACCATCAGTTGATTCTTGTAAAAATGTACATTCTGAAAACGCTTACCTGTACCTATGTTTATCCTATACAACTGCAGTCCTTCCGCTGGGTGCTGAAATTCATACTTTTAATAAAAACTTTTATGGAATACAACCACCGACTTTTTCCTAATTTGTGTTGCTAAACACAGTGTGAATATGCTGTGGGGATGTTTGTGGCAGCATCATGCTGTGGGGATGTTTTTGGTGGTGGCAGCATCATGCTGTGGGGATGTTTTTCATCGACAGGGACTGGGAAACTGGTCAGAATTGAAGGAATGATGGATGGCACTAAATACAGGGAAATTCTTGAGGGAAACCTGTTTCAGTCTTCCAGAGATTTGAGACTGGGACGGAGGTTCACCTTCCAGCAGGACAATGACCCTAAGCATACTGCTAAAGCAACACTTGAGTGGTTAAGGGGAAACATTTAAATGTCTTGGAATGGCCTAGTCAAAGCCCAGACCTCAATCCAATTGAGAATCTGTGGTATGGCTTAAAGATTGCGGTACACCAGCGGAACCCATCCAACTTGAAGGAGCTGGAGCAGTTTTAACTTGAAGAATGGGCAAAAATCCCAGTGGCTAGATGTGCCAAGCTTATAGAGACATACCCCAAGAGACTTGCAGCTGTAATTGCTGCAAAAGGTGGCTCTACAAAGTATTGACTTTGGGGTGGGTGAATAGTTATGCATGCTCAAGTTTTCTGTTTTCTTGTCTTATTTATTGTTTGTTACACACAAAAAATATTTTGCATCTTCAAAGTGGTAGGCATGTTGTGTAATCAAATGATACAAACCCCCAAAAAATCAATTTTAATTCCAGGTTGTAAGGCAACAAAATAGGAAAAATGCCAAGGGGGTGAATACTTCCACAAGCCACTTTATGTTGGTCTATTGTACTTCAAACAATGTGTAGGCAGGTTGCTTAATATTCAAATCTTCTCAACCAGCCTAATTCATACTCTTCAGAGGGATAATGGACTTTTCAGTGTCATGCTATTAAAATAATGTGTGTATATACACTGAGTGTACAAAACATTAAGGACACCTTCCTAACATTGAGTCAGAACAGCCTCAATTCGTTGGGGCATGGACTCTACAAGGTGTCGAAAGCGTTCCACAGGGATGCTGGCCCATGTTGACTCCAATGCTTCCCACAGTTGTGTGAAGTTGGCTGGATGTCCTTTGTGTGGTGGACCATTCATGATACACACGGGAAACTATTTAACATGAAAAAACTCTGCAGCGTTGCAGTTCTTGACACAAACCGGTGCGCCTTGCACCTACTACCATACCCCATTCAAAGGCCCTTAAATAATTTGTCTTGCCCATTCACCCTCTAAATGGCACACATACGCAATCCGTTTCTCAATTGTCTCAAGGCTTAAAAATCCTTCTTTAACCTCTTAAGGATCGGACCCTTTTTTCCAATTTTCGCCTAAAATGCCTATAGCTCAGGACGTGAAGCAAGGATATGCATGGACTATTTTTTATCAAGTCTGCCCAAAAGTGCCGAATTGGTCAGTTGATACGTTTTCAAGTACATAACTATAGAGAACATACAAAAATGATATGGTAATACAAAATGTAAATTTACACACTCCCAGGAATGTCATACATGATGGATCATTAGCTTATACACTAACATTCACACATCTAGATGGCCGGGCAGGGTGGGTGTGGAGCCAGAGACAGCAAGGGTTCAAACTGTAGAACCCAGTTCCTACATTTGAATATAAAAATGGATTTTATCAAACAAAACGATGCTACATTTTATCTCTGGGACCCTTAGGATGACAAATCAGAGCAAGATTACTGAAAGTAAGTACATTATTTACCTTCAGAGGTGAACGTATCAAACCAGTTGCCGTGATACGTTTTTTGTTGTTGTGCACTCTCCTCAAACAATAGCATGGTATTTATTTACTGTAATAGCTACTGTAAATTGGACAGTGCAGTTAGATTAACAAGAATTTAAGCTTTCTGTCATATAAGACATGTCTATGTCCTGGAAAGTTTGCTGTTACTTACAACAGTCATGCTAATCACATTAGCGCACATTAGCTCAACCGTCCCGTATACGGGACACCGATCCCGTAGAGGTTAACCTGTCTCCTCCCCTTCATCTACACTGATTGAAGTGGATTTAACAAGTGACATCAATAAGGGATCATAGCTTTCAACTGGATTCACCTGATCAGTCTGTCATGGAAAGAGCAGGTGTCCTTACTGTTTTGTACACTCAGTATATATACAGTATATACACTACAGTCGTGGTCAAAAATGTTGAGGATGACACAAGTATTGGTCTTCACAAAGTTCGCTGCTTCAGTGTTATAAGATATTTTTGTCAGATGTTACTATGGTATACTGAAGTATAATTACAAGCATTCCATAAGTGTCAAAGGCTTTTATTGACAATTACATTAAGTTTATGCAAAGAGTCAATATTTGCAGTGTTGACCCTTCTTTTTCAAGACCTCTGCAATCCGCCCTGGCATGCTGTCAATTAACTTCTGGGCCACATCCTGACTGATGACAGCCCATTCTTGCATAATCAATGCTTGGAGTTGTCAGATTTTGTGGGTTTTTGTTTGTCCACCCGCCTTTTGAGGATCGACAACAAGTTCTCAATGGGATTAAGGTCTGGGGAGTTTCCTGGCCATGGACCCAAAATGTTGATGTTTTGTTTCCCGAGCCACTTAGTTATCACTTTTGCCTTATGGCAAGGTGCTCCATCATGCTGGAAAATGCATTGGTCATCACCAAACTGTTCTTGGATGGTTGGGAGAAGTTGCCCTCGGAGGATGTGTTGGTACCATTCTTTATTCATGGCTGTATTCTTAGGCAAATTTGTGAGTGAGCCCACTCCCTTGGTTGAGAAGCAACCCCACACATGAATGGTCTCAGGATGCTTTACTGTTGGCATGACACAGGACTGATGGTAGCGCTCACCTTTTCTTCTCCGGACAAGCTTTTTTCCGGATGCCCCAAACAATCGGAAAGGGGATTCATCAGAGAAAATGACTTTACCCCAGTCCTCAGCAGTCCAATCCCTGTACCTTTTGCAGAATATCAGTCTGTCCCTGATGTTTTTCCTGGAGAGAAGTGGCTTCTTTGCTGCCCTTCTTGACACCAGGCCATCCTCCAAAAGTCTTTGCCTCACTGTGCGTGCAGATGCACTCACACCTGCCTGCTGCCATTCCTGAGCAAGCTCTGCACTGTTGGTGCCCCGATCCTGCAGCTGATTCAACTTTAGGAGACGGTCCTGGCGGTTGCTGGACTTTCTTGGGTGCCCTGACGCCTTCTTCACAACAATTGAACCTCTCTCCTTGAAGTTGTTGATGATCCGATAAATGGTTAATTTAGGTGCAATCTTACTAGCAGCATTATCCTTGCCTGTGAAGCCCTTTTTGTGCAAAGCAATGATGACGGCACATGTTTCCTTGCAGGTAACCATGGTTAACAGAGGAAGAACAATGATTTCAAGCACCACCCTCGTTTTAAAGCTTCCAGTCTGTTATTCTAACTCAATCAGCATGACAGAGTGATCTCCAGCCTTGTCCTCATCAACACTCTCGTCTGTATTAACGAGAGAATCACTGACATGATGGCAGCTGGTCCTTTTGTGGCAGGGCTGAAATGCAGTGGAAATGTTTTTGGGGGATTAAGTTCATTTTCATGGCAAAGAGGGACTTTGCAATTAATCGCAATTAATCTGATCACTCTTCATGACATTCTGTAGGACATGCAAATTGCCATCATCAAAACTTAGGCAGCAGACTTTGTGAAAATTAGTATTTGTGTCATTCTCAAAACCTTTGACCACGACTGTACATGATCAAAAGCATGTGGACACCTGCTCCTAACCCACAGAAAACTGGACACATTAATGTTCTTGCAATGTTCCCATGAAACACGTCTAGAACATTCCTATATTAAGTTCTGAGAACGTGGCAACAACTATCTGGGTAAGTTCTATTTGACATTAAAGGAATGGTCTCTTGGAAACATTCCTATGAAAACGTTTGTTAATTACCTAATGAGACTCTTTAGGGAACGTTCTCTAAGGTTGTGGGATCGTTTGTTGTTAGCTGGGATGTCACAAAGCAGAACTCCCATGTCACCAAGGGATATATTCTCAGTAACCAACATAAAGCAGAAATCTTACACCACATATCTCACTGTGATCACATCCTATATAGAGGATCACAGAGGATGAGATGAGATGTCCTGATGGCCCCAGGTCATTTTCACCATGATGTGAAGTCTCAGCCCTTTCTAATAGAGCTCAGAGGGAGGGAGATCTAACGGTAGCAGAAAGACATAGAGAAGTTGAAGCCGCTCTTTTGAACAAAGGGCTAGCATTCGCTGCTGAACCATGCCGTAGCAGTGGAGTCATACCAGGTCTGGGCTCACTAATGCAGTGACTGTTGCAGACAGACAGGGTGGAACATTGGGCCTCTGAACAACGGTAGTAGAGAGGTAGAGTCCTTAAAGTCCTTCTTTGAACAAAAGCTGACCCTCACAGTTGAACCACCCTGCCAGGGCTGGACTGATTAAGCATTGATCAGAGGCAGAGACAGTCTCCCATACAGACAGGTGAAACATAGGGTCTTTGGAATACGAGG